>NW_028261391.1:3559652-3739652 GCF_051295495.1 Thamnophis sirtalis
TGACACTGTCCCTTGATAAGGACTAAACTAGTAACACAATGCACACCCTCAGGAATGGGGTGTTAACACGCCTGCGTAAAAAGAGGAGGGGCATGGAAAAAGGTGGCATCTTCACACCTGTGAAAGTTTCCTCTGTTGCACTTGCCATTCTGACTTTTGGGACCATCGCCCCATAGCTGGCCTGGTGAAAAGAGCCAGGGGGCTTAGGGTCAAAAGTGGGCTAAACATAATTTAACAACTGGTTTGCCCGTAATCGAAACGCGGGCTGCGTCAGACACACAGCAATTGTATAGGATGGGATAGCTTCGCTCTCTCGCGCGTGGCTTGCACATATGCACGCTGTGTCAAAAACAGCGATTGTATAGGATGGGATAGCTTCACATGCGTGCATACCTTGTGCGCATGTGCTCTGCGTCAGAAACACAGCGATTGTATAAGACAGGATAGCTTCGCTGGCGAGAACGCATTGCACACATGCACAATGCGTTAAAAACACGGCAATTATATAGGACAGGATAGCGACCGACCGGCTGGCCATAACTACCAGTTCGTCTGAACTGGTCTGAAACGGCTGAATCCCACCCCTGCTTAGGGTTCAAAAAAAAAAATCAAGATCACGTAATTAAAGCCCCCATCTCTCCTTATGTGTATCCTACCACACCAGTGAAAATGTCAATCACTTTTTTTTGACTCTCCCGCACACTATACTTAAACATGAGATATCCAAACACCATTAAAGTTTGACACAACGCCCGGTTCACACAACAACCGAAGACTGCAATCATGGTTAACTTCTCATGAAATGCTCAACCCTGAATTAAACCTGCTTTAAGCCTTGATTAGCCTGCTGTGCTGTAACCGGGCAAGAGACATCCCAGATGAACATGCATGTTAAAAGTGCTTTGAAATCACTTTAGTTACATGCTTCCGGTTTGGGGCTTTGCACAAACCCAAGTTTATGGGACAGTACAATTAGTCCTTGACTTACGACCACAAACTGAAGCCAAATTTTCCGTTGTTAACTGAGACGGCGGTTAAGTGAATTTTGCTCTATTTTGTGACCTTTTTTGCCACAGTTTTTTAGCAAATCACTGCGGTTGTTAAGTGAGTCACATGATTGTTAAGTGAATCCAGCTTCCCCGCTGACTTTGCTTGTCCTATGGGTCGCAAAAGGGGATCAGGTGAGCCCGGGACACAGCAAATATGAATCAGTTGCCAAGTATCTGATGCCACGATCATGGGGAATGCTGCACAGGTCATAACTATGAGAAATGGTCGTAAGTCCTGTTTTTCAGTGCCATGGCGACTTTGAACCACCGCTAACCGAACTTAAGTGGAGGACTACCGATAGGACACTCTGCATTACACAAAACAACAATTACACAAAAGTTGTGACGTGGGATCTGAACTCAGGACCAGAGAGGCGAAAGGACTCCCTGATCATGGGACAGTCAATGAGAGGCTTCCTGGCCTTGCTTCCGTTTAGATGTCTGCACCAAGAAAGGGGTGGGGATGGATGGCCTCGAGAGACCCTTCCCATTTTAAGAGATCGCACACTGCGCGAAAAAAAAATAAAACACATAAATAACTAAGGAGCCTCCCGTGATCGTCGGGGACTTTAAAGGTGGAACTTATATATTTTTTGCAAACTTTTGCAAAATCAGAAACTCTGCAAAAAGTCGTTAACGTGGGCTCTGCAATGCGAGCTCCTGAACTCAGCGCCGCATTTTTTAAGTCACCCGCGTGTAAAAATGCGACTTCGGCGACCAACAGCAACTTTCAACCAAGCTGACTCCGTTCCATCCAGAGTCCCTTATCCGGGCGTCCCGGTTTTCCCCCACACTTTTAACCGCGACTGACAGCCGCCGCGTCCAATGGCCCGCCGCAAAGCGTCAACATTGTGTTCGCTCGGCCCTCCTGGCGAATGAGCACCGCCGGAGTTCGGCGTCCCGCCTTCCGTGAGCCAGAAGCGGACGAACTCGGCGGCAGCCATCTTGAGTGTGGCACCAAAAAAAAAAGCAAGATCCACCGAGGCAAGGTGAAGTTTCTTTAGAGACGGTCCCGGACCGGGGACCTCGAAAAGTAGATGTGGGTAGCCGCGGAGAAGTCGTCTGCACGGGATGCGGCCCGTTAGACAGCTCGGCTACGCGACGGCACCGACTGGCACCCCAGGCAAGGGCGCCCGGCGCCATCTTAAGTGTGGCAAGTCTTGCCCTTTTCCGCCGCCTCCATTGGTTATTATGGCAAGGGGGGGGGAGAGCAAAGCGAGCACATTTCCCCCCTTTGCATCCCGGTGGGGGTTGGAATCTCTGGGTTGGGGGGGTTGTGAGACGCCCCCTCCCCGAAATGCAACCCCCCCGCGCTTTACAAACCACCCAACTTCGTAAGCAACCTTTTTTTTGGGAGGGGGGGAGACCAGTCGTAGTTTTGGACTTTTTTTGTGGGGTGGGCTGGAAGAGGTTGGGGGGCTGCTGTGCAATGCTCCCCCCTTTTTTGCAATGGTACAATTGCAAGCGTTTAACGACCGAGTCTCTTTGCAAAAGCTACCATACGGAAGGGGGGGGAGAAAACCCTTCGTAGCTTTGGACGGTTTTTTGGGGGGGGGCTGCTGTGCAATGCCCCCCCTTTTTTCCTTTTGCAACGATGCAATTGCAGTTAACGACCGATTCTCTTTGCAAGCTAACATGCCCGTAAGGGGGGGGGGAGGGTAACCCGTCGTAGATTTGGGCTGGCTTTTTGGGGGGGCGGGCCGGAGGAGCGTGGGGGGGCTACTGTGCAATCCCCCCCCTCTTTTTTTGCAACGGTGCAATTGGAAGCGTTTAACGACCGGGCCTTTTTGCAAGCTTAAGATGCCCGGGGGACGACGACGATCCGTCGTAGCTTTGGACTTTT
Source organism: Thamnophis sirtalis (assembly GCF_051295495.1). Taxonomy (NCBI): domain Eukaryota; kingdom Metazoa; phylum Chordata; class Lepidosauria; order Squamata; family Natricidae; genus Thamnophis; species Thamnophis sirtalis. The sequence continues at coordinate 3,562,545 of NW_028261391.1, forward strand.
GGGGGGGGGGGAATGCGGTGCAATGCCGCTCCCCCTTTTGTTCTTTTTTTGCAACGGTGCAATTGCAAGCGTTTAACGACCTTTGCAAACTTAACAGGGCGGGGGGGAGGGAGGCGGAGAGAACCACCGTCCCGCCGGTTTTGCTTGGCTAGATAAGATTCCTCGACGGGGGGGAGGGAGAGTGAGAGTAGGGGAAGAAACGCGTGTTCAGCTTTGCAAGGGCTTTTTTTGGCCTTTTGGGGACGGGGGCGGGTTCACTCTACAAAGCTGGAGAAAGCGAATCGGGTCAGCCTTCTTTGCAAAAAAAGGGGGGGAGCGAGCAGGGAGTTAAACCCCCTCCCCTGCCATGAACACGCAAGCGAGCGTGTTCCCACGTGTAACACTCGCGGGCGCCCGTCGGGGCCGCGCGAGTCCTCTCTCTCTCTCTCTCCTTTTCTCGCCGGCGCGCATGCGCAAGAGTTGGGAGGGGGGATGTTTTCAAGCTGGGAGTGCGCGCGTATTCCTCGACGGGTCCGCCCGTAGGATCGCGCACCCGGCCGTCGAGGGGAACGGTGCACAGCCTGCGAACGGCGGCTTTGCAACTTCAAAGGGGGCTGCCGGAATGAATGAGGCGAGAGCCTATTCGGAGACGGCCTCCAGCTCGACCTTGGCCGGACGGTTCGCTCCGTCTGCGGGCGCCCCGCGCGATCCAACAATACTCTCGGTGTTGCGCATGCGCCCTTGGAAAAACACACACACACCCCAACCCTCCCCCGTCCATGCAAGAGAAGCGGGGGCAGCTCTTCTCCTCCCTCTCTCTCTCTCTCTTCGGCTGCGCGGCCTTTCGCAGCGCCTCCCTCCTGCGCGCGGGGGTTTTGCAAGCCGCCTCCCCCGCCCTCCCCTTCTCTTTGCGCGGGGAGGGAAGGAAGGGAGGGCGCAAAGCGGCCCCCCGACGGCCCGTCAGCAGCCTTGCCCCATTGTCCGGCCGCTCGCCCAATGGGCGCGCTCGGCTTCTCCAGGGCCGCCCAATCGGGGCCGGCGAGGGGAGGCGCGCGCCGCCCACTCCCCTATATAAAAGGCGGCGGCACCGCGTGAGCCCTCCACTGGCATCCAAAGCCATCTTTGCATTGTTCCTGCCCCCGGGTTCGTCGGGCTGCGCTAAGTCGTCGCGGGGCTTCGCTCTTCATCCCCCATCCTCCTCTTCCTCCTGCCAGCCTCCTCTTCCTCCGCCTTTGGCGAGCCAAGCCGCTCCGTACGCGCCCTCGGATCTCTGCCGGCGCCTTTTTTTTTTGTACAGTCGCGGGCTTTTCCTCAGCTCCGCCGCCGCCGCCGCACGGTTCTTTCCCCCCGTCCTCCCCCGCCGTTCCAGCCATGTCAGACACAGCCGTGGACACCAGCTCCGAGATCTCCACCAAGGTAAGCCCGGGGGAAGAGGGGGCTTCCCTGCCGTCGGATCGGATGCTTTGCAAATCCTCCCCCCCCCCGGCTTTCTTCGATGCCATTCCGGCTTTTTTCCCCCTCCCGTGGAAAATCCGCGCGGGTTTTTTTTTTGTGTGTGTGTGTCTTGCACGCGCGCGTGTGCAATGCCTTTCCTTGCGCTTTCGCTTCCCTGCAACGCGCGGCAGCGGCGGCGTTGCACTCGTGTGTGTCTCCGCTCGGCTTCCTCCTCCCTTTGTTTGCCCAGCGGCGTTTTGCCCGGCTTCTTTTCACCTTCGCCGGCCTGGCATCCTTGGCGTGGATCGGGGAAGAGGGGGGTGGTGTTTGGGGTGGGGGAAAGCCTTCCCTTCTTCTCCTTCTCCCCCCCTCCCCAGCCCGGAAACCCCTTGGAAGGTGGGCAAGGCAGGTGGTTTCACGGACCGTCCCGGGCTTTTAATCCTCCCCCCCCCCTTACCCTCTGCCAGGCTCGGATCGACGGGCACCGCTTTGCCTATTGAAAAAAGAAGAAGCGGCTGAGAGGGAGGGGGGGGTCTTTGACAGACGCGGCCAACTTCAAAGCTATTGTGCCCGGCGGGTGGAAGAACCGGAGGCGAGCCGGGCAAAGGGAGGGAGAGAGGCCGGGCTGGAGGGCGACGATCGCAGGCGCCGGCTTGGCTCCTTTTGCCGCGCACCTGAACCGGAGCGCGGCTTCGGCTTCCCATCTCCTCCTTCCCTCGCTACCTGCCTTACTTTACCCCCCTTGGGGTGCCAGCGGAGCGTGTCTGTGCGCGTCCGTCCCCCCTTCCCTCGTTACCCTAATTGGCCGGGGCTAATTGCGCGGAAACCGCTCGGCGACCCCCGCTGGCCCGGGAGACGATCGGAAGCGGTTTGGCAGGAGGAGGAGGAGGAGAGGCGGTGGGGAGGGGAAGGAGAGCCCTGGAAAAGGCTCTGCCCGGTCGTCGGAACAGGGCGATCCGAGGGCTCTGCCCGGCCGGCGCGCTTCTTTGTTTACAGCAGGCAGAGCGCGTCGCGGCTGCGGCTGTTTCCCGGTGCCTTTCCACGGGGCGATCGCTCCGGTCCCAAGAAAAAACCCTTTTCCCACGGAAAGGGAGCCAAGGCGACCCCCGACGGGGCTCCGAGGGCTGAATCGGGACTCGGGAGAGAAAAAAACGGGGGATCTTTCGCGGTTCCTTCTGCCCCCCACTTCCTTCCTAAAGTTGGGGCGCCCCCCTTTGAACTCGGATGGCCCCTAACCCTGCTTTTCCTCGGAGTTCCGACGTCGTGGGGGGGTGGGAGGATAAGCGGAGACGTCGGAAGGCGGATTGGAAGCTGCCCGGTTGAACTCGCGCGTCCCGACGGAGGAGGAACTGGTGGGGTGGGAGGAAAGACACGGAACCCCCCCCCCCTCGTCCGATTCGGGCTGCGCGGAGCCAGCCGGGCGATGCTGCGCTTTCGGGAAGCCCCTTCCTCGAAAAGCAGACGGTGCGAAAGGGAAAGAGGGCTTCGTTCCGGTCCGTTTCCCCGTCCCCCACCCCTCGTAGGGCACCTTTCCCTTTCGCGGGAGAGTGATACAATGTAGCGACAGCCGTCGTTGTTGGATGCCGGACGCCTGGGTGGGTGGGTGGAAGCCCTTGACGGGGGGGGGGGGTCGCGGTCTGGTTAGTCTCGGGGATGCCCGAGGGAGGGAGGGCTTCGCAATTCCGGCCCCCTTTTTCAGTGGGAAGGGGCGGCCGGGAACCCCCCTCCTCGACGCCGATCGTCCGGGACCCATCAAAGAATCCTAGAGGGGAGGGGGGGGAGATATTGTGGGAGGGGGCTTTTTGTTCCCGCAAAAGGGTCACCGTTGGGGCAGGTTGCAAAAGCGGGCGCCACCACCTGCGGAGGGGGGATCTCGACGGGGAGGGCAAGGGGGATCGGGGATCTCCCCTTGGGGAAACCCTTATTGGGGGGCGGACGTATCGACTCCCCCCCCCCCCCACTTTCTATCTTATCTTATTCCCAGTCCTGGGAAAGCCTTGCGCTGCTTTTTTTTTCTTTCCCTCTCGCTCCTCCCGGCATCTGGGCATTAAAATGCATTTACGAGCTTGAGATTGATTTCCAGGCGGGCGGCGGCTCTTCTCTCCAGCGCCGCCCCCGGCTGTCTGCGGGCCGCAGTAAACAGCGAGCGAGCGGTAAAAGCCAAAAGCCGCCCCACCACGTGCCGCTTTCTCTGCTGCTCCGGTCTCTTCCCCCCCCCCCACCCTATCCTCTCGCCCGCGCGCGGCGCCTCCTGGGAGTCGTAGTTCTCTCGCCGGCCGCTTTCCCCCCTTGACTGCGCGCTCTCCCGCTCGGAAAGAACTACGCGCCCCGGCGTGCCTAGGGAGGTTAGGGCCGGCTGGCCAATCGAAGTGGCGCCAACTGTGGCGCGCAGGTTTGAATTGGCCAGAGCGCATGGCCTTCCTTGCCCGCCGGGCGATGGGCCTCCCCTCTCCCTCTTGCGCCCCCTGCAGGAAGGAGGATATTGTTACTGCAAGCTCGGGTGTTTTTGTTTTTATTTTAATGGGCATTTGAAAAGCAAAGTAAAAGCTTTGAAAAACGAAGCCAAAATAAAACAAGACACCCACACAAACACACACATACTTGCCGACAGAAGCACTTAAGAATGCCTGAGTTAATAACTGGTGCATCAATGCACATTTGGCAGTGTGTGTGGTTTTTGGCTAAAAGCTGCAATCCTATTGGGGTTGTATGTCCTTATTATGCCTTCTGTTCTACTGCCTGTAATCTCTTGTTAGTAAATGGTATTCTTCAGAACTGGCTTCTGTATTGATGGGGGCTATTAATAAAACATGGTGCCTCTTATGATATACACAATGCCGGACCTGGCCTTTGTTCTGTGTTCTTTTTACTGCAAATATGCATCTTGTTTTTGCCCTGCCTAGATCAAAACGTTAGGACGTTTGTGGCTGTTGTAGCTGGCCTTAAAGCAGTAAACAGCTTTTCCCAGGCTTATAATTACAGGGAACTCTTATCAGGATCTTGTCAAAGACGTAAACATTTGACTTCAAACGTGTTGTTGCTTGTAAGCTGCAGGCTCTGTGGTGGGTGATTTTCTAGGAGATGCTGTCTAGGGAAAAAGAGAAAGGGGGGGGGGGAATTGTGATCTTGGAATGGCGTTGGAGGCGGCAATCACGGCTTTGATGGCCTCTGCATCAAAGGCAGATCGCTTGGGATAAAACCACCCTCTCCCTTGACACGAGAGTAAAGAGTTCAAAGTTAGGAAATCCGGTTCCTTTTCCGACCAATTTTGCTGCTTTCCCTACCCCAGAGCAAAGCCGGTTTTTTTTTGCTTTTTTTCAGAAGGGGTATCTAGGAATTAGGCATGCGGTGGCTAAGATGCTGAGCTTGTCGATCAGAATGCGGTTTGAATCCCTAGTGCCACATAATGGAGCGAGCTCCCGTCACTTGTCCCAGCTTCTGCCAACCTAGCAGTTCGAAAGCACGTTAAAAAATGCAAGTAGAAAAAACAGGGACCACCTTTGGTGGGGAAGGTCACAGCATTCTGTGCACCTTCGGTGTTTAGTCATGCCGGCCACATGACCACGGAGACGTCTTCGGACAGCGCTGGCTCTTCAGCTTTGAAAAGGGAGATGAGCACCGGCCCCCTAGAGTCGGGAACAACCAGCAAATATGTGCGAGGGGAACCTTTACTGGAAAGACTGCCACAATTCAACCCAGTTTTTGCAACCATTCAAGATGGAAAAAGTAGATTCAGTTGGCGTTTTTTTAAAGTGAATTCCTGATCCTGGGGTCCCACTTTTGGCCACAGTTTTGAGGCACGTGGCAGCTAAGATCTGTGAGCTGTATTTTTTTGGGGGGGGGTGTAGCGTGGTCTAAAGCTGCTAATCGGGTTTGGGTTTGGCTGGAAGCTGTTCCGTGCTGCCCTGAGAGGTTTAAGGAAGCTGCTCGTCTTAATAATCTGTGGGAAGAGAAAAAGGGGACTTCCTTATTCCTTGCCATGCCCGCCTCTGGGCATCTTGTTTTTCCCTCCGCAGGCCAGCCAGGAGTGTGTCTTCTCGCTGAATTGTGTGTTTATACGAAGGCTCCCTCCCCTTTTCCGGTGGGGGAACCGGGGGAAGGCTGTGTTTCGTAAATCTGTAGCGTGCCCTTCGCCTTCGCAGCTCGGAACACGCCAAGACACAACAATGCAAGGGTTTTTTTTAGGAAGGGGGGGGTTAGTTGTTTAGTGGCAGGTCAAACTTCCTCGCCAAGGAATTGCACGCTCACTTGTAGGGAGAGGGAAGCAGATGGAGAGGCCTTTGAAAATGAAAATAAAGTGAATAAAAACGCATAACAAAACACACTTTGCCTCGGGAAGAGTTTTGAGTCCGGTTAATCCCCTCTGTGGGATGCGGTGGCTTCAGCGGTGAAGACGCTAAGCTTGCGGATCAGAAAGGTCCGCAGTTCGAATCCCTAGCGCCGCGTAACGGAGGGAGCTCCCGTGACTTGTCCCAGCTTCTGCCAACCTAGCAGTTCGAAAGCATGTTAAAAAATGCAAGTAGAAAAAATAGGAGGCACCTTTGGTGGGAAGGGAACGGCGTTCCGTGAGCCTTCGGTGTTTAGTCCTGCCGGCCACATGACCACGGAGACGTCTTCGGACAGCGCTGGCTCTTGGGCTTTGAAATGGAGATGAGCACCGCCCCTTAGAGTCGGGAACGACTAGCACATATGTGCGAGGAGAACCTTTACCTAATCTCCTTTCTTGGAGAGGTTCGTGTTGGCTGTATTGAACGAAATTGGGGGCTGCAAAGGAAGCCGAAATGTAAAAGTCTCCATTCCTATGTAGTAGTTAGTTGTCTGTCTTGTGTTTGTTTTCCGAGTTTTTAATAGATTTTTCGAGTTTTAATAAAACTCGAAACTTGTGTATGTTTTGTTCCCCCCCCCCCAAAAAAAGGAGGGAGGGAAAAGGGTTGTCTTGTCATTCTCCCTGCCTGGGAATTTGCGCCAATAATGTCAAGGAGGCTGGAATCCCAATGATTCACTCTGGTTTCTGTCTTTTTGTTTTGCCCCTTTTAAGGATTTGAAAGAAAAGAAGGAAGTTGTCGAAGAAACAGAAAACGGCAAGGAAGCCCCCAACGGCAATGCCGTAAGTATCTCGGCTGGGATGAAATTGGGGGAGGATGGGGGGGGGCAGTTGACAGGAACATGGAATAATTGAATTGGAATGGAACTTGGAAGAAGAAGCCGGCGAACTCAGATTGAATTTTCCTAAGTAGGAGAAACTTTTTGCAAAGTTTTTTTTTTTTTAAAACTGCTCGGTCCTGCTGTGAGACTTCACTTGCTTCCCGACTCACACAACCCCTCCCAGGTATGATTGATATAACTTGGGCCGTTCGGGCTGGGATCCTAAGCCTAAACCATTAAGAGTTTAATAATCTGAATTAGCATGTTCTTTTCTATGGCAAATCTGCTTGGTTTAATTTAGCGAAAAGGACTTAGGGGAGACATGATAGCAGACTTCCAATATCTCAGGGGTTTCCACAAAGAAGAGGGAGTCAAACTATTCTCCAAGGCACCTGAGGGTAAAACAAGAAGCAATGGGTGGAAACTAATCAAGGAGAGAAGCAACTTAGAACTAAGGAGAAATTTCTTGACAGTGAGAACAATTAACCAGTAGAACAGAAATTGCCTCCAGAAGTTGTAAATGCTCCAACACTGGAAGTTTTTTAAGATGTTGGACAAACATTTGTCTGAAGTGGTGTAGGGTTTCCTGCCTAGGCAGGGGGTTGGACTAGAAGACCTCCAAGGCCCCTTCCAACTCTTGTTATTCTGTTTTGGAGGATGTATGTGAACCCCATGATATTTAGTTCCTTTCCTGTAAGGAAGGAACGCCGGCCCATATTTCGAATTATTTTATCGATAACAGGGAGTAGAAAGTAGTGGATCTTAATCGCAGTCCCTTGAAGACGTGTGTGCTGACTTCAACGCCCAGAATTCCCCAGCCAATTTATGATGCTGAGCAAGGGAGGGGGGGGGGGACACACGACCTTTTTATAACTTGTGGACTTCAACTCCCAGAATTCCTGAATCAGTCATTGGGTGTAGAGACAATAAGATCAGAGGTCTCCAACTTTGGCAACTTGACGACCTGTGGACTTAAACTCCCAGAATTCCTCAGCAAGCATAGACCTGTGGACTTAAACTCCCAGAATTCCTCAGCCAGCATAGACCTGTGGACTTCAATTCCCAGAATTCCTCAGCCAGCATAGACCTGTGGACTTCAATTCCCAGAATTCCTCAGCCAGCATAGACCTGTGGACTTCAATTCCCAGAATTCCTCAGCCAGCATAGACCTGTGGACTTCAATTCCCAGAATTCCTCAGCCAGCATAGCTGGCTGAGGAATTCTGGGAGTTGAAGTCCACAGGTCGTCAAGTTGCCCAGTTGACATGCAATAGGCAGGTGTGTTACAGAAACTTGGGGGGAAGGGGTGAGGGTCTCTTAGCAAAGTTGTATCCCCCTCCTTGTGCTCCCTTTTAGTTTCCGCGAACCACCCTTGTAAATGACAATTCTTACTTTGGTCACAGCTATGGGGACACCGTGGCGCCTTTGCTACAGGCCACAGGGTTCTGCCAGGGCCTATTAAGTCCCGGGGGGGGGGTTGGTTGTGAAGTGGGGAGGGGGGGTTGGTAGGCTCCCCGTTTTGGTTTTTTTTAAATTTTTTTTAAAAGTGTGCTTCGTTTCCGCGAAGGCGAACGAGGAAAACGGCGAGCAGGAGGCGGACAACGAGGTAGACGACGAAGAGGAAGAGGTCGGCGACGAAGAGGAGGATGAGGAAGAAGGTGACGGTAAATTCCACGCCACCACTCTTCTCCCCCCCTCCCCTTTGGGAAATGTAGTCTATGCAAATGGAAGGGGCGCCTGGTTGGAGAAGATTTTAGTAGCCTTTAGCGCTTGGTGGGAAGTGTGGAGGGGTGTGCGGCTCCCCCTGGTGGCCGCTTCTGCACAGCGCACGAGGAGCACGTCGATTTCGTGTTTTTACACACCAAGGGGGGAGTGATCTCAGCATAGGGAAAGCTGCTAAGTAGGATTGTGTGTGCATTTGCACAACGGGTGCCAAGAACTGGAATTCACAGAAGTCTCCAGGTGCAACCACTTGGGGGATGGGGGGGATTAATAGGAACTATCCTCTTAAATGACATGGAGGACCGAGCATCTCCATAAGATATTCACCATCTCCTGGTTTCTACACTGGTGTTTTAATCACAAAGCCAAACTGGGCTCTCACATATAAAGCACTACATAACCCAACCTAAGGTGGCTCAGTGGCTAAGACGCTGAGCTTGTCGATCAGAAGGTCGGCGGTTCGAATCCCTAGCGTTGCGTAACGGGATGAGCTCCCGATACCTGTCCCAGCTTCTGCCAACCTAGCAGTTCGAAAGCACGTAAAAAATGCAAGTAGAAAAATAGGAACCACCTTTGGTGGGAAGGGAACAGCGTTCCGTGCGCCTTCGGCATTGAGTCATGCCGGCCACATGACCACGGAGACGTCTTCGGACAGCGCCGGCTCTTCGGCTTTGAAACGGAGATGAGCAGCGCCCCCTAGAGTCGGGAACGACTAGCACGTATATGCGAGGGGAACCTTCTCCTTTTATTCTGTTAAATCTCTTGCCTCCTTTTAAACGGAGTTTACTTTTTTAACCTTTTCTTCTAACCCTGATTGCAGCTGGTAGGTTGAGACTAACCATGGCGACATGCAAGCTTATATCTCCCGTCTCTTTCAATCCATCGGTGCTCTCATTCCAACCAGGAATCTCTTGAAAAGAAAAGTTTTTTTATTTTATTTATTTATCCCACGTTTGTCTACAAAGATCGTCAGTCGTCCAGGTTATAGTTTTTCCAAAAGTTCTTTTTTTTTTTCTCTTTTCGGGGCAACTGGCAAATTTCCTCTTGAAAAAGCACCTTTGGGTCCCACATTTATTATTTTCATAAATACACACAAACACCTTCGTTCTTCTGTTGTCTTCCTACAACAAGGCTGAGACAATGATGAGAACCCAGCTGGCTTCCCAGCCTAAGGTGGGACTAGAACTCACCGTCTCCCAGTAATTGGCTCAACATCAATCCAATTGGCTGGCTTTCACGTGAATAGCCGGATTAGAATTTATTATCTCTTTGATGATGATTGGCCCAAAGTCACCCAGCTGGCTTTCAGAAGGCTAAGGCAGAAACTAGAACTCGCCGTCTCCTGGTGATTGGCCCAAAGTCACCCAGCCGGCCTTCCTTGCGTAAAACGAAACTAGAACTCAACATCTCCTGATTTCTAGGCCTTAACCAGTAAGGCAAACTACCTATCTCATATATATACCTCGGAAGGATGGAAGGCTGAGTCAACCCTGAGCCGGTGAGATTTGAACCGCTGACCTGCTGATCTAGCAGTAGCCTGCAGTGCTGCATTTAACCACTGCGCCACCTTGGCTCTTCTATATATATGAGATAGGTAGTTTGCCTATATATATTTAGTGTCACAACCCCTGGTAAGCCCCAATTATGGGAGGAAGCTAACTGCTTCCATCATCTGTCAATCGGCTCGTCACAAGAGTCCATCACGACAGAAACCCAATATTTTTACTGTTGCCTTTGTTAGATTTGTGTTTTATTTGTGCTGATAAATAAAGGGAGACTAGTATAGATCAGTAGTATATACTAGTATATGATCTATACTAGTCTCCCTTTATTTATTTATCAGCACAAATAAAACACACACACACACACACACACACATATATATATATCATATATCATATATCATATATATATATATATATATATATATATATATATATATATATATATATATATATATATATATATATATATATATCTCCGTTATCAGCGAAGCCAGGGTGAAAGGTATCTATTAGATTTTTACAACCCCTGGTAAGCCCCAATTATTGGAGAAAGCTAACGGATAAGAGCCTGTGGCCTAATGGCTAAGATGTCTGCCTAGTATGTAATATAGCCCAGGTTCAAATCCCAGTAAGGGTATGGCTAGCTGATGAGAGCTAAATAGCTTGAAATAGATCTATACTAGTCTCCCTTTATTTATTTATCAGCACAAATAAAAAACAAACACACACACAGACATAAATAATTTGCCATTCTCTTCTCAACTGTTTGCCTTCCGGCACTGAGAAAGCCTCAATTCTGGAGCTTCTGTTGGAGTTGAACATTTATTAGATTTTTTTAAAAAAAAAAACCACTCCATAAGCCAGACCTGTCTGGGCAATTATCCATAAAACCCGTTAAAATTTCAGTGCCGATAAAAGCAGATGCAGTTAAGATCAATAAAAGGCAAAATGAAAAACTCTGTTCTGGCTTAAGGAGCCCGTTCAGAAGCTGAGATGGTTTGTGTTAAATAAAAGAACAAGTTTTCCAGACCAAAAAGTCTAGGGAAAAAAAAGCAGCTAAAATGATGACAATTGGGCTTTTTTTCCCCTATTGCTAAACGAGGTGTTTGTTAAAAGTGAGTTTTCTCCCACGTGACGACCTTCCTTGCCACCGTTGTTAAGTGGATCGCTGCAGTGCTTAAATTAGCATCCCCGGGAGCTGAAGCGGATTGCTGCAGTTGTTATATGAGTCCAGCCGGTTGTTAAAGCGAATCTGGTGCGCAGACACACACCCACACACACACACACACACACACACACACACACACACACGGGCTCTGCCCCTCAAAACGTCGCAAGAAAGGATCCTCTGACTTGGGACGCTGCAACCGTCATAAATACGAGCCAGTTGCCAAGGGCTTGAACTTTTGATCAGGTGACTGCAACCATTGTAACTGAGAAAACCGGTCCTAGATCACCCTTTTTTTCCCCAGGGCCGTCGTAACTTGGAACCGGTCACTAATGGAACGGTTGTAAGTCGAGGACTACTCCAAAGTTGTTAATTGGGTGGGGTTTTTTTGCCAGTAGGATCATGCAGGCCTGTATTTGCAAAGTGCTGGTGTGCAGGTGAGGGAAACATCTGTTTGGCAGAATTCTCCCGGCAATTTTGCAATCTTCCATTTGGGTGTTTTCGGCTTCAATCTTTCATGGGTCGAAAAGAGTTTTAAAAAATGAAAAGGTACGTCGTTCCCCACCGCGGGATAAAACGACGACACTGCCTTCGCCTTGAGGGGCAACTCCAGCCTTTTGTGCCCTGGGGGGGGGAGAGAATGTCCTTCGCGTGGCATTTCCCCCCTACAGGTCGTCCTCAACTTACGACCATCCTCGAGCCCTGAAGTTCCGTCGCTGGGTGAAACATTTATTCAGCGAATTTTACCTCAGTTTATCAGCTTCCCTTGCTAACGGCGGTGAAGTGAATCACTGTGTTTCTAAAAAGCTAGTCACAAGGTTAAGCGGATCCGGCGTTGTCCGGAGGTCGCAAAAGGGGATTCCGTGTCCGTCATAAATATGGGTCCGTTGCCAAGCAGCCAACGCTCGATCACGTGGACGCCGCGACGGTGCTAAGTCCATTTTTTTCCAGTGCCGTCGTAAATCCCAGTGGTCACTAAGTGAGCTGTTTGTAAGTCGAGGACTATAGCACGGCGGGGGTCTCTTTTTCTGGATGCCACAGGTTGGAAAAAGCTGCAAATATTTCGAGCTCCAAGCGCCCAGCCGTTGCCCGGCGGACGTTTCCTCCCTTGGCTTGGCTGCGCTCCCCCCGTCAATGGCTTCGGTGCCAGCTGGAAGACGCCCACGAAATGCCAGCTGCTAAGCCGACCCTGCTGCCCGTCAAGGAGGCGGCTCTGCCAGGGCTCCGAAAGATGGCTGGCTCCGATTTGGCTCCGGTCGAATCGCCATCGATCCTCTGGCATCTCCGGGTATTGTTTTTTTTTCTAGCATCTCGGTTGCCGGGTGGGGATCGTTGCCTAGATACGCTGCCCGCTGATGATGGAGGCGGAGGAGGAAGGACGGGGGGGTGGGGAGGGGTGGTGGGATGCCTTGCATTGCCAGCCCCTCCCCACCACCCCCTCGGTGGGTCTGGGCTGCTGCTCCCCCCCTCCCTTCTCAGGATTGGCTTTGCGTGCCAAGATATTGAAGACGCTAATCTTGCGAGGCGGGGCGGTGAAAAAAGTTATTCTCGGGTGACCCAAATCTCCTGCCGATCCCAAGGCCACTTAAACCAGATTATTGGCCTGTCCTGGAAGGGTCAGCCAAGCCCATTGGTTTAAATACCCAGAGCCTTAGTGCCTTCCCCACCCAGTTCTGGGGCTTGGAAACTCTGGTGGGGGGAGATCTTCCTCTCCGTCTGATTTTGGGGTGTCTGTGCTTTTTCCCCCCATCCTTTCTTGAATCAAGTGGCGTTCAGTTCCACTTCTCTCTATTTTTTTTCTTCCTCTTTCCTTCTCTCTCTCTCCCTTTTCTCTCTCTCCCCTCTCTTCTCTTCCCTCTCTCTGTCTTCTGCCTCCTCCCCTCCATCTGTCTTTTTCTCCTCTTCCCTCTCTCCTTTCCACCCCTCCTTCTCTCTCCTGTCTCCTTTCTGTTTTCCTTTCTCTTCTGTCTCCCCGCCTTCCTGATTTTCCCCCTTTTCTTTCTTCTCTTCCCACTCCTCTCTCTCCCTTTTCTCTCTCCTCTGACCTTCCTCTCTTCTATTTTCTCTTGTCTTCCTCTCCTCCCTCTTTTCGCTCTCTCTGTCCCTCCTATTTTCTCTCCTCTTCCTCTCCTCTTGTCTTTCTCTCTCTGTCCTTCCTCTCTTCTATTTTCCATCCTGTCTTCCTCTCCTCCCTCTTATCTTTTTCCCTCTGTCCTTCCTCTCTTCTATTTTCCATCCTGTCTTTCTCTCCTCCCTCTTGTCTCTCCCGTTTGTTCTCTCTCTTTCTTCTGTTTTCTTTCCTGTTTTCCTCTCCTCACTCTCTGTCCATCCTATTTTCCCTCCTGTCTTCCTCTCCTCCCTCTCGTCTCTCTCTTTTCTCTCTCTGTCCTTCCTCTCTTCTATTTTCCCTCCTGTCTTCCTCTCCTCCCTCTTGTCTCTCTCTCCCTTTTCTCTCTGTCCTTCCTCGCTTCTATTTTCTCTCTCTCTCTCTCCCCTCTCTTCTCTTTCACTCCCCCCTTCTCTCTGAGTTTGGGAAGGAAAGGGTTGGGAAGCTTGTGCTGGCTCTCCTCCCTCATTAAAGAGAGGCTTATAGTGGAGAAGAGATGCAGAAATAATATGGTTTTGGCTGGGACTCCCTTGGCCGCCCCGGGGCCTCGGGTGGCCTTGCTTGGAAGGCCTCCATCCGTCCGCCTGCCTTTCCCACGAAGAAGGCCTTCGCCCCGCGGTTCTTGGAAGGAACTGGTTGCAGGGCTTCCCGTCTCCAACGCTTAGTAGCTTAACTCTTACTCAACGTCCCCTTTGCAAAGGATTTGAGCAGCTGGGATCCGGGAGGGGAAAAAAAACGAACACGGATTGAGTAACCACGTTTCATGCGTGGTAGAAATCGTCGGATAAGCCTTCAGCAACAACTTCCTGTTTTCCCCGAAAATTAAACCCTCCCTGGATAATAAGCCCAATCGGGCTTTGGAGTGCATGCGCTAAAATAAGCCCTCCCCAAAAAATATTGTAGCACGCCAGCAGCCATGAGGTGACAACGCTCTCCTCCTCCTGCACCTCAAAAATAATAGGACCTCCCCGAAAATAAGGCCAAGCACTTATTTCAGGGGGGGGGTTCAAAAGAAAAAAATAAGACCCTTGTGTGTATACGCAAGCCTAATAGGTTTTTTAAAACGGCTCCCCAAAATTAGGTTGTGTGGGAATACTGTGTTTTCCCGAAAATAAGACCGGGTCTTATTTTCGGGAAAACACGGTATTCCCACACAACCTAATTTTGGGGAGCTGCTTTTTTAAAAAAAAAAGATGTTTGGGTACAGTTGGTCCTTGGCTTACAGCAGTCTGCTTAGTGACCGTTTGTGGAGTTATGACGGCACTGAAAATTAGAGACGTGTGACTTCCATGCTTAACAGCCGTTGCAGCCACACACACACCCTGTGGTCATGTGATCAAAATTCAGAGGCTCGGCGGAGACTGAACTCGTAGTTAACAGCGGTTGCAACAGCCCCGCGGTCGTGCCGATCCGTTTTTCGACCTTCCGAGGAGAAAAAGTCCAATGGAGAAACCGGAGTCGAACTTTACAACAGTTGTCACCGAACTTGAACAGCTGCAGCAAAATTCACGCGAGAACTGTGGCGAGGAATGTCGTGAAAGGGGAGGGTGGGATTCATTTAACGACTATCTCGCTTAGCAATGGAAATTTTGGTCTCCATTGGGGTCGTAAGTCGAGGACTTGCCTGTATTTGGAAAGGAACCGTACTGGGGAAGGTTGTGTTCTGACCTAGGCTTCCCCAAGCAGCACGAAGCCGAGTCCTCGTCCCGATAAACCCCTTTTATTTAATTGACAGTGAGTTCCTCTCCAGCCAAGTCTTTCCTCTCCCACCGTCTTTCCAGAGAGTTCCCAATTCCTGACCTTTATCAGGCTTGGAGAGGGGCCAGGCCGAGATCTTTCAGATGCCGCAATGCTTTGGCAAAAATGCAGGAATGGACTCATGGCCTCCTGCAAACTCCACTCCCCTGTCGCTCCTCTTTTATTCCCTCTGGGAGGGGCCATTCACCGTCCCCCTGTGGCCTTCCTCCCAAGTCGACCCCTGTTCTTTAGCTCTTCCCTTCGTCTGGCAACTCTGCGCATGCACACACTGGGAACAGGCTCCAGCTGTTCTTCTGCCTCACTGATGTCTGACTCTGAAGGCAGCTGGTAACTGCCGTACGGCCCTTCCCCAGATTCCAGGACTGGCCCATGTTCCTCCCCAAACTCCTCACTGTCTGAATCTTGTGGGTCTGACATATACACACGGCTCTCGGATTGGAAGGCCTTGTATGGTTTCTACATTTCCCTAGAAGCAGCACATTTTTAAAAAAAAGAACTTTATTATTATTTTAGTTACACCAAGAAGCGTGCGCCATGTTTCCTTACGCAGTGCGTCATCTGGGTACAGGCGTCTCTATGCCGCATCGTTCCTCTTTTGCCACCGTTTCCGCGTTCCTATTAACACTGTTTCCCCGGATTTAGTATGATGATATATTGAGCATTTAAACGTTATGGAACTCTCCCGTTTCTCTCTCTATATATATAAATTTCAGGTAAAATTCCTAGCGGAAATGTTTCTGGAAAAGCAACACATTTCTTTTGTCCTGGGGTTTTTTCCGCTTTTGAATGAAAGCCTCCCCCGCCCCCAAAAGACCCTTCCCAGGAAGAACTCCCTTCCAACAAGCTTTGCAGCTTCCTGTAGCCACCTGGTGTGGCCCGAGGACGGGAAACAGGATGCTGGCTTAGATAAGCCTGGCCCGTCTCTTCTCTGGGGAGAGGTGGGGACACACACTTTGAGGACACAGGTTTGGAGAAAGCCCGAGATGGGCCTGGAAGCATGCAGATAACAGAAGAAGCTGGTTTGGGTCCAGGATAGTGGTGGGTTTCAAAAAAAATGTTGGAACCTCTTCTGTAGGTGTGGCCTGCTTTCTGGGTCCACTGGTGGAACCTCTTCTAAGCGGTTTGGTAGATTTGACGAACCGGTTCTACTGAACCAGTGCGAACTGGTAGGAACCCACCTCTGGTCCAGGAACTCTTTTATCAAACTCCTTCCTTCTCTAGGCGAAGAAGAAGATGGCGATGAAGATGATGAGACTGAAGGTCCAACTGGCAAGCGGGCAGCTGAGGACGATGAGGTGAGTCAACCCGCCCGAGAGAAGGCAGGAGGAGGAGGTTTCAGCCCCATCTCTACCGCTCCTCATTTTCCACTTAGCTCATCGCCACGTGAAACGCAGAAATGCAAAGCAAACGATAACAGGAATGTAAAATGCTTCATCGTTTTTGGTGCCCGAGCTCTCCCATGTACACACCAAAAGCTATAAGTGTTAAATCACGATCCTAGTCATCCTAAAAAGATTCTTTTTTTTAAAAGGTTTTTATTTTTATTCTCTTGCACACAGTTACAGGTAAACATTCACATAAGTTATAGTTCTTATTTATATTTTATCACTTTTACGCATTTGTTTCCCCATATAAAAAGTTAAATTATACTTGTTGCTTTATTTACCATCCCGTGCATCTATTTTGTATCATCACAACTCTTCTTTTCCTTTCTTTTCTCCCTCCCTTCTCTACTTCCTTTCTTCCTCCTTTCCCTTCCCTTCTTCCCTTACCTCTCCCCTACTCCTCTCTTCTTCCCCTCTCTACCCTCTCTCCTTCTCGTCCTGTCCCTTCCATCCTTCCTCTTCCTTCCTCCTTTCCCTTCCCTTCTTCCCTTACCTCTCCCCTACTCCTCTCTTCTTCCCCTCTCTACCCTCTCTCCTTCTCGTTCTGCCCCTTCCATCCTTCCTCTCCTTTCTTCTTCCTTCCTTTCTTCTCTCTCCTCTTCCTTTCTCTTATTGTGGTTATCTCTTTTCATCTCTCAAGTGGTGTATTTTCGGGATGGTATTCCCACAAGCCTAGATATAATTTATCATAAAAAGACATTCACGGTGAATCCCAAGGTACAACATGTAGTGACACTCACAGGATACTAAATAAGCCATCAAACATAACTCATGCTAGGAAACTAAATAAAACAATACAAATCGTAACGATGCAAGGAACAAAGTTATAGTGGAAACCCCTCTTCTCCCTGTCTCTCTGACCACCTTCCCACCTTCCTTTTCTTTTCAGGACGACGACGTGGATCCGAAAAAGCAGAAAACCGACGAAGACGACTAGGGGGAGTTAGGATAATAGAAAGAGAAACAACTTTTTTTTAAACAAAAAAAAAAAAGAGGAAAGAATTTTTTTAAAAAAAGAAAGGCCAGCGTGACCTGCTTTTACCTTTGAAAACTTTCTGTTACAAAAAGAAAAAAAAAATTACGTCCCCCCTCGTTGCTAATGGTCACCGTCATAAAGTAGAGCAGACAAACATGGGAAGGAAAAAAAACACCCCCCAGTAAAAGACGCCGGGCGTAGAGATGCCATTTCCCCCCCCCAACTTGTAAAAAACAACCCCCCCAAACCCCAAAATCCTCCCTCCTTCCTCCCCTCCTTTCCCTGTCACACGGGTGAATGGGGTGCGGGAGAGTGGTTGACTCAAGTCTCTCCCCTTCTTCCCCGCCCCAACGTAAAGTTCACGGCCCCAGCTTGATTTCTTAAAAGTAACTTTAAAAAAAGGAGAATTTGTTTGTATTTTTTATTTACATTTTATATTTTTGTACATATTGTGATGAGGTCGGCCATTTTTAACGCGATCTCCGATTTGACCAAAAGGGGGGGGGGTGGGAGGAGGGGAAGGGCTTTTGAAATGTACTTTGCTTTCTTTTTCTCTCTCTCTCTCTCTTTCCTTTGTTCCTATAAATGAATCAACAACAACAACGAAAAAGATCTAGACTTTACTTGTGGTGTGACCGTGTCCAAAAACCATGATCTCAAAAGGAGAAGAAAAAAAGACCTTGTAAAAAAATAATAATAATTTCAAAAATGCAAAAAAAAAAGAAGTCCAAGATTTATAATGAGCATTCCAGTAACAATTTTATTTTGTGTGTGTCTATGTACTTTTGCCTGTACCATAAAGTAGTGGGTTTGTATGAAATGGCAAGGCCAAAGATTAAAAAGGGTTTTTTTTCCTTTTTTTTTTCCTTTTCGTTCTTTTATTTTATTTTTTTTGTCTTAAGGCAAGTGGTTCCCAAACTTGGCAACTTTAAGACTTGTGGACTTCAACTTGAAGTCCACAAGTCTTAAAGTTGCCAAGTTTGGGAACCATTGGTCTAAGGAGTTGCTGTTAATTTTTTTTTTTTTTTGGCCTGTTTGATGTATGTGTGAAAAACAATATTGTCCAACAATAAACCGGAATTTTATTTTGTTGAGTTGTTCTAACAAAGCTGGTTGCACAACTGCTGTGTAGTTTATTTTTTTTAAGCTCCGCCCAGCCAAGTAAATTGAGGATTTCCCAAATACTTTTCCTAGATAAAGTGGAAACAAAACCTTTGCGTTGGTGGTATAGGTAGTGCTTGACTTTAACGACCACAATTGAACCCTGTTGTCAGGTTTCAAAAAAAAGGCCCTAATTAATTCATGAGCCTCGAGCCAAGTTTCAAAAGAAAACCAGTCATGTATTAGGAACGTCATTTTGGCAAGACCCCATTGCAGTCAGATCTAAACCTCGTTTTAACTATCGCTGAACTTTATCTCTGTTCCTTCTCAGTCTGTGTCATAAATCACATTCTCCAACGAGGTGCACGCCTCACAAGCCTGTAGTAATCTGAGATCCGACTCTACCCGAAGGCATGTGTGGAATGTGTTCCCTCCCGCATTCCTCACCATGGCAACCTATAACTTGATGAGTTGACATTCGGCTCCCCTCACTTTCCGAAAGCTAAATTGGACAGTTTATAATTTTGCCCCGTTTTGCGACCTTTCTTGCCCCAGTTAAGTGAATCTCGGTAAATTAGTAAGTTACAGGATTATTCAGTGAATTTGCTCATCCGAAGGTCGCAAAAGGGGATAACGACTCTGGGACACTAACTGTCATAAGTGTGAGTCGGTTGTCAAGCATTTAAACGTAAACCGCGTGATCATGGTGATGCCACAATGGTCATAAGTGAAAACCGGTTCTAAGTCACTTTTTCCAGGGCTCTCGTAACTCAACGGTCACTTAAACGGATGGTCGTAAGTCGAGGACTACCTATAGAAGCATTCCTACTAATCCTGGAACAACTGGGGAAGTACCTGAGGATTGGAAAAGATCTGATGTGGTTCCCATCTTCAAGAAAGGGGAAAATTGACACCCAGGAAACTACAGACCAGCCTAACATCAATACCTGGGAAGATCCTGGGGAATAAAATAAAAAGATCTGCCATCTTTTATTTTTAAATAAAGTTACAACTAGCGGCCAGCACAAGTTTGTTAAAAACATGCCAAGCCGATCTTTTCATTCTTCGATAAAAGTCACTACAAATTGCTGGACCAGCAAAATGCTGTGGACATCGTATACTTAGATTTCAGTAAGGCATTTTGGTTCCACCACAAATCCGCGAAGCCCTTATCCGTGGAGACATAAGCGCGAAGACTAATTCGCGCCGTTCGAAGCGCTAAGGAAAAACGCGACCCTAACGCGATGACATAATCGCAGAGGGCAAATCCGCGCATTCCCAAGCACTCAGTACCCTAAACCTAGCCCTAAACCTAACCCTAACGCTAAACCTAACCCTAAAACAAACCCCTAAACCTAATCCTAACCCTTACCTTAATTGAAATCGGCTTTCTGCCGCGGCGCCGTTTTAAAGCGCCCTTCTGTTGCCGCGCTGTTGTCACGGCGGTGATGACGCGCGGTGATGATGTTGCGGCTTTAGCGACGCGCTTATGTCTCCGTGGATAAGGGCTTCGCGGTTTTGTCGTGCCACGAAGCATTTGACAAAGCAGACCACAATTCTCTTGGTAAACTAGAACAATGTGGAATAGGTCTCGCCACCCCCAGATGGATTTTGTGGTGCTTCCTACAAACTAGGAAGCAGTGGGATACCCACAAGGGTCCCCATCTTAGGCCCAGGACTCCCGATTTGGATCAGTAATGACTTAGATGAAGGAAGAGAAGGGGAAACGTATTAAATTTGTAGATTTAAACTAGCAGGAACGGCCAACTCCACAGAACGCCAATGCAAAAAAGATCTTGACAAAACTTGAACAATGCGCCCTGCCCAACAAAATGGATTTTAACCTGGAGAAAAGCAGTTTTGCATTTAGGCAGTTGGGGGGGGGGGGGATCAAGTACAGTATATGTGATACCTTGCTCAATAGTAGCAACTGAGAGGGACCTAGTGGACGATCCCTTAAACATTAAAAAAAATAATGTGTTGGGACCTTGGAAAAAGTTCAGAGAAGAGCAGCTAAGATTAAAACATGAAGAACGACTGGAAGATTTGGGTCTGGCTAGTCTAAAGAATTAGGGAGTGACGCGATAGCAGTATTTCAGTATTTGAAGGGCCGCCACAAAGGAAGAGGGAGTCGAGCTATTCTCCAGAGCACCTGAGGGCAGGACAAGAAACAATGGGTGGAAACTAATCAAGGAGAGAAGCAACCTGGAATTCAGGAGAAACTTCCTAACAAGTGAGGACGATTAACCGGTGGAACAGCTTGCCACTAGAAGTCATGGGTGCTCCATCACTGGAGGTTTTTTAAGAAGGGACTGGACAGCCATTTGTTTGAAATGGTATAGCTTCTCCTGCTTGAGCAGGGGGCTGGACTAGAAGACCTCCAAGGTCCCTTCCAACTCTATTCTAAATTGGTGATACTGAGGGTCAAGAGATGGGAGTCACAACTTCCCAGGACACTGGAGAGAGAACCACCTTGATGTACGGATGAGTTATGTTTGGTCTTGGGTAGATAATTTTCTGGGACGGTACAGGGTCTCCTGCTTGAGCAGAGGGTTGGACTAGAAGACCTCCAAGATCCCTCCCAACTCTTATTATTCTATCTGCTATGTTCTCCATGGGCTCAGCTTGAGGAGGCTTTGGGGGGGGTCAACCTGTTCTCCAAAGCACCTGAAGGCAGGGCAAAAAGCCAACGGGTGGAGATCATTCAAGGAGAGAAGCAACCGAGGTGGCGCAGTGGTTAGGGTGCAGCACTGCAGGCCACTTCAGCTGACTGATCTGCAGTTCGGCGGTTCAAATCTCACCGGCTCAAGGTCAACTCAGCCTTCCATCCTTCCGAGGTGGGTGAAATGAGGACCCGGACTGTGGGGGCAAGTTGCTGACTCAATTTGCTTAAAAAAATCTGTAAACCGCTTAGAGAGGGCTGAAAGCCCTATGAAGCGGTATATAAGTCTAATAAATAAATAAATAAACAAACAAACCTGGAATTCAGGATGAAACTTCCTAACAAGGCAATTAACAAGTGGAGCAAAAGTTGCCTTCAGAAGTTGTAAGTGCTCCATCACTGGATGCTTTTAAGAAGAAGATTGGGCAACAATTGTCTGGAATGGTTGAGGGTCTCCGGCTTGAGCAGGGGGTTGGACTAGAAGACCTCCAAGGTCCCTTCCAGCTCTATTTTATGTTCCCCACGAGCTCAGTTTGAGTAGACTTTGCCTATTCTCCGAAGCATCTGAAGGCAGGACAAGAAGCAATGGGTGGGAATTAATCCAGGAGAGAAGCAACTTAGAACCAAGGAGGAATTTCCTGACAGTGGAGAACAATTAACCAGTGGAACTACTTGCCTCCAGAGGTTCTGGGTGCTGCAATACTGGAGGTTTTTAAGAAGAGATTGGATGGCAGGAGTGATAGAGGGGGAGGGGAAGTAGGAGAGGGGAATGTTGGAGGGGAGAAAGGAAAGTTGGAGGGGGGTGAAAGAAAAGGTGTATGGAGGGTTGAAGTGGTATATTGGGTTTGTATTTTGGGGAGTATTTTTGACAAGGATGGCTGTGTTTATTGCTCAATGTTATATGGCCCCGGTTATGCACAGTATATATGTGACTGTATGAAATGAAAATGAAAATAAAACATATTTGAAAAAAGAAAAGAAGAGATTGGATGGCCAATTGTCCGTAATGGCACAGGATCTCCTGCTTGAACGCGATGGGGGTGTTGGACTAGAAGTCTCCAAGGCCCCTTCCTTCCAACTTGGTTCTTCTGTTGTTCGGATTTTCCGCCCTCCTTCTGGGAGAAATGTCCCAGATTCCCACCAAGGACTTCCGTCCAGCTCCATGCAATCGATGCCGCCCGGATTCTGCTTAGAACTGATGGAAAAACCAGGGAATAAATTCGATTGGCAAGCAACTCCGAGCAAAGAGTTGCTTTAACTCGGACAAGCCCCCAGCCAGGAATGGCTCAAAAAAAATTTAAAATAAAATAGGGCAGGAGGAAAAAGGGAGGGCAGAAAGGAATTCGCATCCCAGAGGGAATGAAGGAAGACATCCGGGTGGTATATCGACAAACACACGCATATACACATACACCGAGGCTCCAGGAGCAAGACACTGCAACAGCTTAAGATTTTTGAAATTTGAAATTTAATAAAACTTGTATGCCGCCCGCTCCCATGGGACTCTGGGCGGCTTACAGACAAGGTAAAAAACATTTAAGAATTAAAAATAAAAATACAATTGCTAAAATTACACCTCATCCATTCTGTCTAAGTGGGGCTGGATATTAATCAACAGCCCCAGGCCGGCCGGAACAGCCAGATCTTGGTGGCTTTTCGGAAGGCCGGGAGCGTGGTAAGGGTCCGGATCTCAACGGGTAGATCGTTCCAAAGATAGATAGATAGATAGATATTTTATTTGTATGCCACCCTTTTCCCTGGGGGGACTCAGGGCGGCTCACAGTTCAGGGGGAGGGAGGACAAACCATGTTAAACACATAAAACAATACATCGTTAAAAGCACAACATTCATACAATTCGGGTGGGGTCAATATCTTTAACCCCAGGCCTGTCGGGACAGCCAGGTTTTAAGGGCTGTGCGGAAGGTCTGGAGGGTGGTGAGGGTATGAATCTCCACGGGGAGTTCGTTCCATAGGGTCGGAGCTGCCACCGAGAAGGCTCTCCTCCGTGTGGTTGCCAGTCGACACTGACCGGCAGATGGAAGTCGGAGGAGGCCTAATCTATGTGATCTAATTGGTCGAGTGGAGGTGATTGGCAGTAGGCGGTCTCTCAAGTACCCAGATCCAATACCATGCAGGGCTTTGTAGGTGATAAGTAGCACCTTGAAGCGTACCCGGAGATCGACAGGTAGCCAGTGCAGCTCGCGGAGGATAGGTGTTGTGTGGGTGAAACGAGGTGCACCCACGATCGCTCGCGCGGCCACATTCTGGACCAGCTGAAGTCGCCGAATACTCTTCAAGGGCAGCCCCATGTAGAGCACATTGCAGTACTCCAGCCTAGAGGCCTGGAGACTAAACCATATGAAGAATGACTGCCGGTTTTGGGCCTGGCTAGTCAAAAGAAGGACTAGGCGAGACATGATAGCAATGCTCCAGTATTTGAGAGGTTCCCACAAAGAAGGAAAAGGGGGTCAAATTATTCTCCAATGCACCAGAGGGCAGGGCAAGGAACAATGGATGGAAACTAATCAAGGAGGGAAGCAATCTGGAATTAAGGAGAAACTTCCTAACAGGGAGGACAATTAACCGGTGGGACAGCTTGCCACCAGAAGTCGTGGGTGCTGCTCCATCCCTGGAGGTTTTTAAGAAGAGACTGGAAATCCACTTGTCTGAAATGGTCCTAGGATTTCCTGCTTGAGCAGAGGGCTGGACTAGAAGACCTCCAAGGTCCCCTCCCGGCTCTATTCTGTTCTGAATTGGGGGTGGGGGTGGTGGGGAGCCTCTCAAATCTGGGCATTCCCGAACATTGCAAGAGGGGTGTGTGCATACAAACGCCCCTTGATCAAAAGAATGAAAATATTGTGTTAGGTTTCAGCCCAAAGCCATTGTTGGGGGGGGCCTGTGTGTGTTTTACAGGATTCTATCAAGCTGGGCATTCCCAAACTTTGCAAAAGAGCTGAGTGTGTTTTCTGTGATACACAAACACACACACACACACACCCTCCAAAAGAATGAAAAATCAAAAAAATTTCTTAGGCCTCAGCCCGAGCGATAAGTAAATATGTCCCCTCTGACTTCTAAGCATTCCGTTTTAACGGATTCCATCAAAGGCAGCGAGGAGCCCAGTCCTCAACTTACAACAGTTCATTTAGTGACCATTCTAAGTTTAGGTTTTATTGTCGTTTGTATGCCGCCCACTCCCTAGGGACTCTGGGCGGCTTACAGAGAAGACAAGGGGACATATAAATTTAAAAATAGACATACAATTTTTAAAAACTACACATCATACAAACTGGTTAGAGTGGGGCTGGATAATAATCAACAGCCCCCAGATCTGCCGGAACAGCCAGGTCTTCGTAGGTTTACAGAAGGCCGGAAGGGTAGTGAGGGTCCGGATCTCTACGGGTAGATCGTTCCATAGGGCCGGAGCCGCTACAGAGAAGGCCCTCCCCCGGGGAGCCGCCAACCGACATTGTCCGGACGACGGCACCCGGAGGAGGCCCAATCTGTGTGAACTTATCGGTCTTTGGGAGGTGAATGGCAGGAGGTGGTCTCTCTCAGGTAGCCAGGTCCTAAACCATGTAGGGCTTTAAAAGTAACGACTAGCACCTTGAAGCGTGTCCGGAGACCGATGGGAAGCCAGTGCAGCTCGCGGAGGATAGGTGTAACACGGGTGTACCTAGGTGCACCCACAATCGCTCGCGCAGCTGCATTCTGGACCAGCTGCAGTCTTCGAACACTCTTCAAGGGCAGCCCCATGTAGAGCGTGTTACAGTAGTGGCAACAACTCTAAAAAACATGGACTTGTACCTGTTTTTCACAGCTGCAACCTTTCTGCATTACCCCCCACCCGGTCGCGGGATCAAAATTCAGGCGCTTGTTTGGCAACTGACTCATACGACGGTCGTAATGTTGACGCGGGGGGGGGTTACGTGATCCCCTTTTGCGACATTCTCACCAGCGAAGTCAATGGGGACAGCCAGATTTGCTTAACAACCGGCTTGCTAATTTATCCACTGCAATGATTCCCTTAACGACGGTGGCAAGGAAAGTCGTAAAACGGGACAAAACCCGCTTAACGGATGTCTCACTGAACAACAGACACGTTGGGCTCAATTGTTGGTCGTTGAGATCCCAAGCTCCTTTTCGGTTCAGAGAGCTGCTGAATCCATATACAGCCATTCCTCGACGACCGCCACCATTGAGTCCAACATTCCTGTTGCTAAGTGAGACATTCGTTAAGTGAGTTTCCCCTCCTGTGAGAACCTTCCTTGGCACATCTGTTCAGGGAATCAGCGTTATCACGGTTGCTAAGCGAGTCGAGCTCCCCCCCACCACCACTTGGCTTCGCTTGTCAGAAGGCCGCAACGCGGGATCACGTGACCCGAGCCCACAACAACCGTCATAAATTTGAGACGGTCGCTAAGCACTCAAATTTTGATCACTGAACCATAGGGATGCTGCAATGGTCGTAAGTGTGAAAAACAGTCGTCGGTCACTTTTTCCCGTGCCCTTATAGCTTTGAATGGTCACTAAATGAACTCTCGTAAGTCTGAGGACTACCTACAATTTAAATCAGTGTTTCTCAACCTTGGCTACTTGAAGATGTCCGGACTTCAACTCCCAGAATTCCCTAGCCAGCATTCGCTGGCTGGGGAATTCTGGGAGTTGAAGTCCAGACATCTTCAAGTTGCCAAGGTTGAGAAACACTGGTTTAAAGGTAACAGAGGAAGTTGCTAGATTTATGAATCAAGAGTGCCCCCTGGTGGGTGAGATGGGACAAAACATGTTGTAAACCAGATACAAATCACAGACTGGACGAGGAGATTTTCAATAACCCCAGAACTCTGTTTGATCTTTCTGACAATTTGAGGCTTCTTTGTGCTGCCCCGATATTTTGTCATCCGTGCAAAGACTGAGATTCTGCTAAACACCCCGTTTTGCAGAAAGACTCAAAAGTATTCTGCAGATCAAGAATTATTCACAGGCTTATCGAACCATAACAGAGGAATTATTATTCTATCCCTTTGTTAATGTCGTTTTAGGATTGGGTGGTGTTTTTTGGAAGGAGCCAGCCGTGGGCAGCAGCTGCCAAAAAAGCCAACATAGTTCTAGGCTGCATCAACAGAGGGATGGAATCAACATCTCGTGAAGTGTTAATACCACTTTATAAGGTCTTGGTAAAGCCACACTTGGAATACTGCATCCAGTTTTGGTCGCCACGATGTAGAAAAGATGTAGAGACGCTAGAAAGAGTGCAGAGAAGAGCAAGAAAGAGGATTAGGGGACTGGAGGCTCAAACATATGAAAAACAGTTGCAGGATCTAGTTGGGTTGATCTTTAAAAGGTGGGGAAAAAGGGGGACCAATAGAACAGAATAATAAAATGTTTCTGCCTGTGATAAAAGTCTAACTAACGTCTGCTGGTCTGGGGTGTTTTTTTTTTAGCCTCAAATGGAAGGGAGAGGAAGCACTTTGCAAATCAAATTAGGTTAGATTTGATTAGTTGACCACGTCTGGAGCAAAATGACGCTCCGGCTGTAAGAAGGGGTGGGGGTGGGGGGGTGGGCTGGGAAACCGAAGCTGCTCCTTGAAAAGGTAACAGTATTTGGACCGAACCTCTAGCAGAAGCACCAAAGGACCAAAACCTGCCCGCAAAATGCATGGTTTGTTTGTTTTTTGCTACTTGAGGTGGAAAAATAGGATTGAAACCTTTAGCGCATCGCAGGATTTGAACGGATGTCTGGTTAGGGCTTTCAGGGACTGGCCCAAGCATGAGGGGAGGGGACAGAGGGGTTAAAAGCCCAAGAAAAGGTGTACGGCACCGGCCCCCCCAAATGTGGAAAATGATAGCTAGGGCCATTTGGGTCTAGTGGTTGAGGTGTTGGCCTGGAACCAGGAGACGGTGGGTGCCAGTCCAGTTTTTAAGCAGGAGAGCCAACTGGGTGAGTTTGGGGCCAAGGACTAGGAGACGGTGAGTTCTAGTCCTGCCTTAGGCATGCAAAAAGAGCTAGGTGACTTTGGGACAGCCTCTCCCTCCCCCCTCCCTTTCTCCCTCTGCCTCATATTAAACATGTTCGCCACCTTGAGTTACCAAAGCAGGATAAAAATCAAATCAATAAATGGATTGCAAGGATTTACCCTGCTCACTGCAGGCATTGTTAATGCAGAACCTCACCATATATATGTTATCAGACATGTTCATTCCGTCATTTTGGACATGACGCTTTCTCCCCTACTCTCCTCTTTCCCTTTCCCTTCCTCTTTCCTCTCCTCTCCTTTCCTTCCTTCCTTCCTTTCTTCTTATCCCTCCTTCCTTCCCCTCCCTCCTTCCTTCCTTCTTCCTTCCCTCTTCTTTCTTTCTCCCTTCTTTCTTTCTTTCTTCTCCCTCCCTCCATTCCCTTCCCTCCCTCCTTTCTTTCTTTCTTTCTTTCTTTCTTTCTTTCTTTCTTTCTTTCTCCTTCTCCCCGTCCTTTCCCATCCCTTTTTCTTTTCTTTCTCTTTCTTCTCCCTCTCTCCTTTCCCTTCCTTCCTTCTTTCTCTCTCCTTCCCTCTTCTTTCTTTTCTTTCTTCTCCTTCCCTCCCTCCATTCCCTTCTCTTTCTTTCTTTCTTTCTTTCTTTCTTTCTTTCTTTCTTTCTTTCTTTCTTTCTTTCTTTCTCCTTCTCCCCCTCTCCTTTCCCTTCCTTCCTTCTTCTCCTTCCCTACTTCCTTTTCCTTCTATCCCTTCTCTCTTTCTTTTTCTTTTCTTCTTTCTTTGCTTTCTTTTCTTCTTCTCCCTCCCTCCCTTCCCTTCCCTCCTTCCTTCTTTCTTTTTTCTTTCTTTCTTTTTCTTTCTCCTTCTTCTCCCCCTCTCCTTTCCATTCCCTCTTTCCTTTCTCCTTCTTCTCCCTCTCTTTCCCTTCCTTCCTTCTTCTCCCTCCCTACTTCCATTTCCCTCCCTCCCTCCCTTTTCTTTCTTTCTTTCTTTCTTTCTTTCTTTCTTTCTTTCTTTTTCTTTTCTTCTTTCTTTTCTTTCTTTCTTTCTTCTCCCTCCCTCCTCTATTTCTTCCCCTCATTTCCCTTCCCCCCCTCAAGTTTCCTGGTATAGTTTTAGGTGAGAAATTCAGATAGGAAACGGAGCGGGCACTGTGAAGTTTGTAAAACTGGGTGCAACCATGCTAATGAACTTCTCTCTGAGTAAACCAGCTGATGGACGTAGGTACTACCCACGCGGGCAGTAATTTCTTGGGTGACCCATACGAGATGGGGAGAATGGGTGCTGAAATCTGACAGAACCAGGGAAAGACAAAAAGGAAGTTAAAACTGTATTGCTCAAACTTGGCCATGTGAAGATGCATGGACTTCAACTCCCAGAATTCCTCAGCTGGCATTTCCCCCCCCCCTCCCAAGGCTGGCTGGGGAATTCTGGGAATTGAAGTCCTGGCACCTTCATGTGGCTGAAGTTCAGAAATTTAAGAAGTTTGCTTCTCTTTGAAAGAACTGTTGTGTTTTGCTGCCATCTAGCGGTCGTATTAGTGAACAGCTCTGAAGGACTCTGAGCGATGGAGCGTATTGATGACTGGTTTATAAATCATAAATCGACCGTCCCTCTCTTAGGCTGCTCAGGAGCCAGGAATCCTGGGAGTTGAAGTCCACCCATCTTCAACTGGTCAAGGTTGAGAAAGGCTGCATTGGAGGCCAATGAACTGCATCCTGAAAGGGACTAAAACAGTGATGGCGAACGTTTTTCGCCTGGGGTGCCAAAAAGCACGAGCGTGCTCGCTTGCCCACCCCCATAATTTAATGCTCCCCCTTGCACTGTGCTCCCTGCACATGCGTCCATGACACCCACCCACCCACTGCTCCATGCAAGCGCATGGCTTTCTTGGAGCATGGGGAGGGCGAAAACACCCCCCCGCTGCCTCCCCAGATGCCGAAAAACAGCCTGTTTTCCAACTTCTGGTGGGCTCAGGTCTGTTTTTTGCCCTCCCCAGGCTCCGGAGGCTTTCTAGGAGCCTGGGGAGGGTGAAAACAGCGTCCCCTGCCCACCTGGAGGCCTTCCGGAGGCCAGAAATGGCCTGTTTTCCGACTTCCGGTTTGCATGTTTTTTGAATTTTGAAATTCTTTTTGAAAAATTTTGAATTTTTTTTGGAAAAATCGTGACTGTCCCGCCAAAAGCGGGACGTCTGTTCACCTTAATGTTGGGCCGTTTGTCGCCCTCCGGAGGCTTCAGGGAAGCCTCCTGAAGGCGAAAAACGGCCCAACACACAAACCGGACATTCGGGAATGGACTTCTGGGTTGCCCATTGGGCCGTTTTTCCCTGAAGGCTCTGGAGGGCAAAAAAACGGCCCAACACGCAAACCGGAAGTCCGTTCCTGAACTTCTGGTTTGCGCGTTGGGTTGTTTTTCACCCTCCGGAAGCCTCCGGAAGTCTCCGGAAGCCTCAAAATGGCCGAAAATGAAGGCCAAAATCAGCTGGAACTGACAGGGCATTGCCTTGCGTGCCGTAAGAAATTGCTTTGCATGCCACGTGTGGCACACATGCCAAAGGTTCGCCATCACGGGACTAAAACCTCAGAACATCCTTTCAGGAGCACCTTTTCATAATAAAGAAGTCCTTGCTTCTTTGTGAACTGCAGCACGAGCCTGTTAGGTGCTGCTAATCCTCACTTCTCCCACAGGGTTGGAAAGTGGAAGTAATTACACCCCAAACCTTTAAGCGTCATCTTTTGAGAACTCCCGGAGGACGGGTGGGCTTCCAGGAGAATGAAAGAATGGAAGAATGGAATGTCTTCTCAAAGGGGAAGAAATAGATTGTAACTGACTAAGATATGGAAGGGACCTTGTAGGTCATCTAGTCCAACCCCCCATCCCGCCCAAGCAGGAGAGCCTACCCCATTTCTGACAGATGGCAGTCCAGTCTTTTCTTCAAAGCTTCCAGGGATGAAGCTCCCACAACTGAGAACATGAGAAATTAATTCCCATCAGCTTGTCCTCTATCTCTTGAAACAACGTGGCCCCTTTAAGAACTTGTGGACTTCACTTCCCAGAATTCCTCATGCTGGCTGGAGAATTCTGGGAGTCCACAAGTCTTAAAGGGGCCACATTTCGATAGCCCTGGTCTGTCCTGAATAAAATCTTTCAGCCTAAGACACGGAGAGGGTGAGAAATGGGAGAAGAATGCAACAATTAAGATTAATTTCTCACAAGGTGGCTCCGCCAGACATCTTCTTTTACATGTTTGGTAGCTTTAAGTCTTAAAATATATATATATATATCTGATTTCAGAAATGAGGTGCCCACTGCAAATTGGGGGTGCTAAAGGATGCTAATGAACAGATCATAATCAATCCCCTCCCCCCCCCACACTCCTTACCTGGGATTCCCGCCATTTCCCACTTAATAACCTGAAAGTCTTGAGGTTACGACAGCAACCGGGTTAGCCAACCGATGTCCTAACACAAGGACTATTTGTAATCTGTTTTTGCCCTCTTCCATTTCAGACAAATGGCTGTCCGGTCTCTTCTTAAAAACCTCCAGTGATGGAGCACCCCCAACTTCTGGTGGCAAGCAGTTCCACTGGTTAATTGTCCTCACTGTTAGGAAATTTCTCCTTAATTCCAGGTTGCTTCTCTCCTTGGTTAGTTTCCATCCGTTGCTTCTTGTCCTGCCCTCAGGGGCTTTGGAGAATAGGTGGAGCCCCTCGTCTTCTTTGGGGCAGCCCCCCAAATATCGGAAGATTGCTATCCTATCATCCATTGCTAGGAATATAATCTAACGGTTGGGTGGGCAATATATAAATCATGTAACAATACTATACCTGTTTCTTTAAATCATACTGTAAATGTGATTGGTTGCTGTTTCCTCAATCGGCCATAAGATGGAGCCAGAATCACTGTTAGATGCTGATCTGATCTGATCTGAGTGTTTTGGAAGCTGGCTGTTAGAAGTGCTGTATAATGATCAGGGCGAGCTATTCTAAGTTTTGCAACTGCTAGCAAACTTTGTATACCAGACTGTTTGTACGATTATGGACTATGTTATTTGGATTATCCCTTAACTGAAAAGGCGTTGATGACTGACTGTCTTATCCGTGTATGACTTGGACTGTTTGATGGACTCGGATACCTCTATTTCCACGAAAGTAAACGCCTATTTAAACTGCAGTGTCTCTGTATGCTGGTTTGTGTGTTCTCCAACTCAACTCTCACAACGCTTCGCTGAACGTACTCGCTCTCCCAACGGGGAGCTTACCTAACACCTAACACCTAATTCTTGGAAATAAGGAGGACTGGCCCCACAGGGAAACACTCGATGGCAAAAATTTCCTCTTGGCATTCTGTCCAGGAATCCAGAATATCTGGAAGACACACCAGGCGGAGGAGGACAAAGCTAGACAACCCGAACTTCGGATCGTTTCGTGCTTATTTTCTTCCCCCCCCCCCCACGCCGTCCTCCTGGGAAAAGCGTACCCCCGGAATGAACTCCGAGCAAAACCAGGCAAAAACGCTTGCTTTTCAATCAGAAATTTATTTATTTTTTTAATTACATTATGTAAGAATATTGCAGTCTATTTTACAAGTTGGAGGAAACGGGGGCGGTGGAAGAAAATGAATCTGGACCAGTTAAACGGAGAGTCGGAATTTAAAAAATGGAGAGAGAGAGAGAGAGAGAAAAAGAAATAGAGAGAGAGAGAGAGAAAAAAAAGGGGGGGGGGAGCCGAACAAGTGAAACTTAAAAGGAAGAGAGAGACCATGAAGAAACCGAGTGGACAGGCAGCCTGCCGAAAAGGCGACTAAGTATAGGGAGACATAGAAAGATCTAGAAAAAACAACAACAACATCTCTCTCTAAGTCCCATTTACAATCTCGATCCTTCTCGCCAGCCGGGTGCCCCCCCCAAAACCAGTCCTTCTGCCCCCCCCCCCTCCCATCCACCTTTCCAAATATCCGAGCAGATGCTCTCAAGGTGTTGCAGGCTGGCCTTGTCCCGGGCAGGAGGGCAAGAGAAGGGTGGGTGAAGGGGATGAATCTCGCCAGGGCCCCTTACCTCCTAAAAAAACAGTCTTCCGTCACTGGGGAGGAATTGGGGATTCGGCCCCGGGAATCGGGTGAGGAGGGGAGGAACTAAAGCCAGGCCCAAGCCCTGCCCCGGCTTTTTCTCTCAAACGTAGAACAGTCTTACTCTGGAAGTGCTGACGAGGAGGTCGTCGTCGTAAAACTTGGTTTCTATGATCACGTTCCCACTGCAGAGGGAGGAAAGGAAGCAGGGTAAAAAAAACAACAACGTGAAATGGCGAGAGAGAGACAATTTAAGGTTTTAAAAACTGGGCAGCGGGCCCGAGCCTAGGGGCTCTGAATGGGCTAAGCCCGTGATAAAAATAGAATAAGAAAGTTGGAAGGGACCCTGGAGGTCTTCTAGACCAGTGTTTCTCAACCTTGGCAACTTGAAGATGTCCGGACTTCAACTCCCAGAATTCCCCAGCCAGCCTTCGCTGGCTGGGGAATTCTGGGAGTTGAAGTCCGGACATCTTCAAGTTGCCAAGGTTGAGAAACACTGTTCCAGACCAACCCCCTGCCTAGGCAGGAAACCCTATACCGTTTCAGACAAATGGATATCCAACATCTTAAAAACCTCCAGAGTTGGGGTATCCACAACTTCTGGAGGCAAATTCTGTTCCACTGATTCATTGTTCTCACTGTCAGGAAGTTTCTCCTCAGTTCTAAGTTGCTTCTCTCCTTGATTAGTTTCCACCCATTGCTTCTTGTTCTGCCCTCAGGTGCCTTGGAGAATAGCTTGACTCCCTCTTCTTTGTGGCAACCCCTGAGATATTGGAAGACTGCTATCATGTCTCCCCTAGTCCTTCTTTCTATTAAACTAGACATACCCAGTTCCTGCAACCGTTCTTCATATGTTTCAGCCTCCAGTCCCCTCATCCTCTTTGTTGCTCTTCTCTGCACTCTTTCTAGAGTCTCCACATCTTTTCTACATCATGGTGACCAAAACTGAATGCAGATATCCCAAGTGTGGCCTTTCCAAGGCTTTATAAAGTGGTATTAACCCTTCACGTGATCTTGATTCTCCCCCTCTGTTGATGCAGCCTAGAGCTGTGTTGGCTTTTTTGGCAGCTGCTGCCCACGGCTGGATCCTATTTAAATGGTTCTCCACTAGGACTCCAAGATCCCTCTCACAGTTACTACTGTTGAACAAGGCACCACCTATACTGTCCCTGTGCATTTCGTTTTCCTTGCCTAAATGTAGAACCTGACTCTTTTCACCATGGTGTATCTTTTTGGCACCGAGTGCCAAAAAGGGAGCACTTCGTGT
Organism: Thamnophis sirtalis; assembly: GCF_051295495.1. Classification (NCBI taxonomy): domain Eukaryota; kingdom Metazoa; phylum Chordata; class Lepidosauria; order Squamata; family Natricidae; genus Thamnophis; species Thamnophis sirtalis. The sequence continues at coordinate 3,595,793 of NW_028261391.1, forward strand.
GCGAGGAGCAAAAATGTACTTCCGGGTTTTGACGCGCGCTTGCGCCCTGCCCAACAAGTCTTCTGGTTACTGCTGCGCATCTGCGTGGGCCGGTCAGTTGGCTGACACACATGCTCACACCGGAAAACAGGAGAACAGCTCTTACGGTTTCTGGCAGTGCCACACGGAAAAAAGGCCAGCTGATCGTCACAGACGCATGCGCGCCAGAAACCCAGAAGGAGAACGGGTGACACCATGCGTGCCAAGCGGCATGCCAATTCAGCACACGTGCCATGGGTTCGCCATCACAGTGCTCAGGGCTTTACTGTTATTTATTTGATTTTTATTTTGCTTTTATGGCTTTATAGATAACCCCAGGTGGCAAATACTCCTCCTTTCATCTTATTTTCATCATCACCACAACCCTGTGAGGTGGGCTGGACTGAGAAAAAATGACTGGCTCAAAGTCACCCAGTTGGCTTTCATGCCTAAGGCGGGACTAGAACTCACAGACACCTGGTGATTGGTCCAAAGTCACACCTGGTGATTGGTCCAAAGTCACTCAGTTGGCTTTCATGCTTAAGGCGGGACTAGAACTCATAGACACCTGGTGATTGGTCCAAAGTCACCTAGTTGGCTTTCATGCCTAAGGCAGGACTAGAACTCACAGACACCTGGTGATTGGTCCAAAGTCACAGCTGGTGATTGGTCCAAAGTCACCCAGTTGGCTTTCATGCCTAAGGCGGGACTAGAACTCATAGACACCTGGTGATTGGTCCAAAGTCACAGCTGGTGATTGGTCCAAAGTCACCCAGTTGGCTTTCATGCCTAAGGCGGGATTAGAACTCACAGACACCTGTGTTTGTAGGCCAGCACCTTAACCACTACACCAAACTGCTTAAACTAGTGAATTATTTCAGTTGCTGTCTATATTTATTTTGGATATTTTTATTGTTTTAGATGGTTTTACTTATTTACTAATGGTTTTTATAGCTTTAGCACTGAGTCATTGGTTGAGATGGGTGGCTATAGAAAGTGAAGGACCAAATGACTTGCTGGAGCCTGGGGTTGTGGAAGCCGTCCAGCCAGGCTCCAAATAATAAAGAATTGATCATTTCAAGGCCGAAGGAGCCAACCGCAAAGATTCAAAGCCAAAAGCTGGAGGCTATTATTTTTATTTTGTATTTTACTGCCCTCCAAAAAAGTTGGAAGCCCATGATTTTTCTTCTCTCTCATCCCTCACTCTTCCTTTCTCTCTTCCCATTTTCCTATTATCTTTATTTTCATTTGTAATTTTAAATAGGACTAATCGGTTGGATACCCGTGCTTTGCTCTGGAACTATGTGATTGGGCTTGATAAATGGACAATTAAAGCTTGAACATTAATGAGTAGTTACAATCAGCCTCTCCTCTCCCCTTCTTTCCCTCAGGCTGGCCCCACAGAAGTCTCCCCCCCTCCCCTTCGCTCCCTCAGACTTGCCCCACAGAAGTCTCTCCTCTCCTCTCTCCTTCTCTCCCTCAGGCTTACCCCACAGAAGTCTCTCCTCTCCTCTCTCCTTCTCTCCCTCAGGCTGGCCCCACAGAGGCCTCTCCTCTCCCCTTCTCTCCCGCAGGCTGGCCCCACAGAAGTCTCTCCTTTCCTCTCCCCTTCTCTCCCTCAAGCTTGCCCCACAGAAATCTCTCCTCTCCCCTTCTCTCCCTCAGGCTTGCCCCACAGAGGCCTCTCCTATCTTACCCCTTCTCTCCCTCAGGCTTGCCCCATAGAAGCCTCTCCTATGTTATCCCCTTCTCTCCCTTTCAGGTGGGGAGAGGAAGTAGAATGTCTAAATTCCCAGCCGGCAGGCCGGATGCGTCACACGCTGGCCATGCCCACACACACGTGGCAGTTGGAACAGAGTTCTTTTCAGGTGGGAAGGGGGAGTGGAACGTCTAACTCCTTAGCACCAGAGCGTGTTAATAATAATATAAGAAATACTAAGGATCTGATGGTCATTTTGAAAAACCCTTTCTTAGCGAGCACCTAGAAGTCAAGAGGAATATAAGCGCCAAATTTCAAGTTTGTAGGCTTTATGGTTCTGGAGATTTTGCGATGATGGATGAGTGGTATTTCGCTTTTATATATATATATATATATATATATATATAGATAGATAGATAGATAGATAGATAGATAGATAGATAGATAGATAGGTAGATAGATAGATAGATATAGAGATAGAGATAGAGATAGAGATAGAGATAGAGATAGAGATAGATAGATAGATAGATAGATAGATAGATAGATAGATAGATAGATAGATAGATAGATAGATAGATAGATTAGAGATTTTATATATATATATATATAATCCTCCATAAAAAAAATTAAACCAAAAAAAAATCAGGTGAAGCTCACCTGTGAACACAAGCTGGGATGTTTCGCAACTCCCTCCCCCCCACTACCAAAATAATAATAAAAATAATAATCTGAAAATTAATGGCTGCTCTGCAAACTTCATCCCTGATTGGAGCCTTCGGCTAAAGAACAGACTACTTCAACATCTGAATTGGGATCCACTCCGCCCTCTCCGTATTTTGGGAAGTCAATGACTTTGGCCTGGGGTTGTGGGAATGAGAAACGCAACCACTCACGTGAGAACATTCGCTGGCATCATTTGCGACTCTGGAGCGGCTTCTATCAAAGACTGCCAGGTGTTGGTGGAGTTTGGGATGACAAAGCCAAACTCAAAGAACCACTCTGCAAAAATAAGGAGGCGGTGAGCGCCATAAAGAGCCAAATTCCCCCCTTTACGCCTGTTGTGCAGCTAAGTAATGGCCTGGAAGCTGGCCATCCCCCGGCACTTAAGTCTCCTATATGGTCAGGATGAGAAGTGTTTTTTCAACCTTGATAAGTTTAAGATGTGTGGACTTCAACTCCCCGAATTCCCCAACCAGCACAGTGCGTGAGTGTGCACAGATTTGTTGTTGTTAGTTGCAAAGTCATGTCCGACCCATCGTGACCCCATGGACAACATTCCTCCAGGCCTTCCTGTCCCCTCCCATCCCCTGGAGTCCATTGAAGCTCACGCCGGCTGCTTGGGTGACTCCATCCAGCCACCTCCTTCTCTGCCGTCCCCTTCTTCTTCTTTTGCCCTCCATCGTTCCCAGCATGAGGCTCTTCTCCAGGGAGTCCTTCTTCCTTCTCCTTAGATGGAACAAAGTCTTTGAGTTTCCTCTTCAGGATCTGGCCTTCTAAAGAGCAACCAGGGTTGATCTCTTCCAGGACTGACCGGTTGGATGGCCTTGCAGTCCAAGGGACTCAATGCAGGAGTCTTCTTCTCCAGCACCAGAGTTCAAAGGCCTCCATTCTTTGGCGCTCAGCCTTCCTTACGGTCCAACCTTCACAGCCATCCATTGCGACTGGGGAAACCACAGCCTTGACTATGCACACTTTTGTTGGCAGGGTGATGTCTCTGCTTTGTAGCATGCTGTCCAGATTTGCCATTGCTTTCCTCCCTTGGCTGGGTATATATGTATACATACATACATTAAATACATACATATATACCCAGCCCATACCCAAATCTCCCTAGAATAAATTTAGTTTAAATAAAGTGTCAGCAAACACACACACAGTCACACACCTATTTGCTGACATTTTATTTAAACTAAATTTTGTGTATCAATGACCTCTGTAGATGTCATAATAAATAAGCCTTATTTATTATTGGTGCTCACTTCTGATAGGGCAGAAACATGTTAATTCTTTCTGCTACATCTCTCTCTCTCTCTCTCTCTCTCTCTCTCTCTCTCCCTCCCTCCCTCCCTCCCTCTCTCTCTCTCTCCCTCTCCCTCCCTCATTCACTCTCTTTCCTTCTCCCTGGTGAAAACCCAGCCCAGATCCCCCTAGGAGAATACAACTGCACCTTCTAGACATTGTCCCTTGAAATAAACTTTCTGTTCCAGGCGGAATTTTTCCATCTGCTCCGTGGAGGAAAAATTCAGTTCCCGAGATACAGCCTTGCATTTCAGAATCTTCTTAGGAACTCGAGCTGGGGGTGAAAAGAGAGAGAGAGAGGGAGAGAGAGAGAGAGAGAGAGAGAGAGAGAGAGAGAGAGGGAGAGAAGACAGTTGGTAGTTGGTAGAAATTAATATTCCAAATAATAAGCCACGGTCTGCTGTGGCCAAAGGCATAAGAATGTCAGCATAAGCCAAGAGGGGTTTCTGAAAAAATTGTAAAAAAAATGCAGGCAGTGAGGGCAAACCTATGAATGGAAATCTCACCCTTGACGGGAAAAGGAAAAAAGCAACGGTTAGGAAAATCCGTTTTTCATTCAAAAGTGCGTAAAGGATCTCAAGCACAAAGGAATTGTGTCTTTCGATGCATCCCTTCCTCTCAAAGGGACACCTGAACGGTCTTGTTGAATTACCTTCATGGACAAACAAGCTGCCTCCGCTTTAATGCTTTCAGCCTTTTAAACAGGCTGTGGTTCTTGTAAATTATTCAGCAGGATAGTAAAATGATTCCCCCCCCCTTTCAGGAGAAAATGATCTGTATAATAAAGACTTTGAGATCTGGAACCTAACAGCAGATTTTTGGGGTGGGTGGGTGGGGGGGAGCCAACAGCCAGATTAATGGCTTGACAAAACAACTGATGCTGATGTTATCCATTCAATCATACCCAACTCTTCACTCTCGTTATAATCTTCCTTCCTTCCTTCCTTCCTTCCTTCCTTCCTTCCTTCCTTCCTTCCTTCCTTCCTTCCTTCCTTCCTTCCTTCCTTCCTTCCCTTCTTTTTCCTTCCCTTCTTTTTCCTTCCCTCTTCATTCTTTCTTCTTCCTTCCCCTCTTTTTTCCTTCCTTGCTCTCTTCCCATCAACACTCCTGCTGACTGACAAGGAGTCCACTTCCCAGGCTGTTTTTGTGCCTGCTCGGCCAACAATCTTAGTAGCTGAGAAATTCCACGTACTCAGCTTGCAACAGTTCATTTAGTGAGTAAGTTGCGTCACTGAAAAAGGTGACTCGTGGCCGTTTTTCACACTTACAACCCTCGCACCATCCCCAGGGTCAGGTGATCAAAATTCAGATGCTTGGCGACTGACTCATATTTATGACAGTGGCAGGGGTCACCCGGTCCCCTTTTGCGACCTTCTGAAAAGCAAAGTCAAATGGGGAAGCCAGTTTCCCTTAACCACCGGGTTACTCATTTAACAACTGTAGTGATTTGCTTAACAACTGGGGCAAGAAAGGTCGTAAAATGGAGGAAAAACTCACTTAACAGATGTTTCACACAGCAAGATAAATTTTGGGCCCAATTGTGGTCGTAAGCTGAGGACTACCTGTATGTCCTCCTTCGTTGCAATGTGAGGCTACTAAACTGACAGCTAATAACTAGGTTATTTCGCTCCCTAGATGGGTTAAATGCAGCTCCTGCGCCAGTTGGGGGAAATCTTTGCAGCCTCAAGGGGTCAGAACAGGGCGAGCATCTATGGCAGGGGTGTCAAACTCACAGTGTTGTGGCGGTGTCACATGACGTATCAGGACTTTCCCCCCCTTCGCCAAACCAGGCGTGGGCGTGGCCCGTGTGTGACGCGTCTGGCCCGTGGACGGGAAGTTTGACAGCCCAGATCTACGGGAACTTCATAACCTGTGGACTTCAACTCCCAGAATTCCTGAGCCAGTCATGCTCCTTGGAGAATTCTAGAAGTCTCCCGATCTTAGAGGGAACTCGGTGTCAGGCCTGCGGCCATCTTTTCTTTCGGATCTTTGACCTGCCACACTTTCTATTGTTCTGCTATTCATTTTCTACTGTGGGAAGAGGGGGGATTGTACGGATGCGATGTAGCCATAACAACATTCTTTCTAGAAAGTCAAGGTCATCCTTTGTCTTTGCACCTCTGCTCCTGACCGGAATTGGATGGGTGGAAGCTGCCAGCATGGCAGTGGGAGATTGGGTCATGGGATGGACTTGTGGGTGTGGAGGGGGGGGGCGCAAGATCTTGAACTTTCAACTGGGAGGGGCAAACCGGGAAGCTTTCAGATTGGGCTTTTCCCAGATGTGACAACATGGCTCTGTTAATAAATTGGAACTTTGAGCAATACTTTGCCTTGGACTCTGATTTACTTTTGGATGCTATTTGGAACCCCGACGCTCTGGGAGTTGAAGTCCATATTCCTTGAGGTTGAGATACCCTACCCCAGAAACTCCACGCGGCCCCATGTTACCTTCATGCTCCACTCCGGGGACGGAGAGATCTTCTGTTCCTTGCCAGAGGATTTTCCCGGTTTCTGCATCTCGGAGATTCATCCAATTTCTGTTTGCGCAAGAATTAAGGAGGAAAACACGAAAAGGAAACGCGTTCCCGGGCGGTAGCCTCAGTGTCAAGTTCTCCCAGCACTCGGAAAGGAGGACGATATGTCCAAGTGACACGAGGCAAGACGGCTTCCATCGGGCAATGGGTTGGGGAAGCTACAGAACTGGGGGGGGGGAGGGAACCAATAAAAACCCGTCTGCAATATTAAACGAAGCCAGCCCAGCTCTCCAGTGCGAGCAGAAACAGCTTCTTGAAGCAACAAAGGATAAATCTGGAAATGGGCAAAATTCGGCATTCAATCCCCTTTCATCCCCCCTCCACCCGAATGCTCTCAGCACTTGTATGCAATGTAATTTCATTCTAATGTAGGCCAATTACTGTACATTCAAAATGACAATAAAGTATTGTATTGTATTCCATTCCATTCCTTATTCTATTCCGTTCTGTTCTGTTCTATTCTACTCTATTCCTTATTCTATTCTATTTTCTATTCTGTTCCGTTCCATTCCATTCTATTTCTATTCCATTCCATTCCTTATTCTATTCCGTTCAGTTCCGTTCCATTCCATTCTCTTCTCTATTCTATTCTCTTCTATTCCCTTCTATTTCTATTCCATTCCATTCCATTCCTTAGTCTATTCCGTTCCGTTCCGTTCCATTCCATTCCACTCCATTCCATTCTCTTCTCTATTCTATTCCCTTCTATTCCCTTCTCTTCTCTATTCTATTCCCTTCTATTCCATTATATTTCTATTCCATTCCATTCCTTATTCTATTCCGTTCAGTTCCGTTCCATTCCATTCTCTTCTCTATTCTATTCTCTTCTATTCCCTTCTATTTCTATTCCATTCCATTCCATTCCTTAGTCTATTCCGTTCCGTTCCATTCCATTCCATTCCACTCCATTCCATTCTCTTCTCTATCCTATTCCCTTCTATTCCATTATATTTCTATTCCATTCCATTCCTTAGTCTATTCCGTTCAGTTCCGTTCCATTCCATTCTCTTCTCTATTCCCTTCTATTCCCTTCTATTTCTATTCCATTCCATTCCTTAGTCTATTCCGTTCAGTTCCGTTCCATTCCATTCTCTTCTCTATTCCCTTCTATTCCCTTCTATTTCTATTCCATTCCATTCCTTAGTCTATTCCGTTCCATTCCATTCCATTCCATTCCACTCCATTCCATTCTCTTCTCTATTCTATTCCCTTCTATTCCCTTCTCTTCTCTATTCTGTTCCCTTCTATTCCATTATATTTCTATTCCATTCCATTCCTTATTCTATTCTGTTCAGTTCCGTTCCATTCCATTCTATTCTACTCTCTTCCTTATTCTATTTATTCTCTATTCTGTTCCCTTCCATTCCATATTCTATTCTATTCTATTTAAAATGGGTGAGGGCACTTCCAGTACTTGAGGGGAGAGCAAGTGGGGGGGGGGTGTTTGACTTATTCTCCAAAGCACCTGAAAGCAAGACAAGACCCAAGGGATGGAAGCTTTTAGAGAGAGATCCAACCTTCCCGTGATGCTGCAACCGTCCTTAGAGTCAATTTTTCCCCAGTGCCCTTATAAACTTCTAAACGAATGACTGCCTGTACATTAAACGCTAAGGATAAGGTAAAGTTTCCCCTCACACATATGTGCTAGTCGTTCCTGACTCTAGGGGGCGCTGCTCATCTCCGTTTCAAAGCCAAAGAACCAGCGCTGTCCGAAGACGTCTCCGTGCTCATGTGGCCGGCATGACTCAATGCCAAAAGTGCGCAGAACGCTGTTCTCTTCCCACCAAAGGTTTGGTTTCTATTTTGCATTTTTTTTTGTTCTCCAAAGGTTTTATTTCTTTTAAAACACAAATATTTCATCATTCGTCAATCATTAAAACATCGAAGTACATTTTTTTTTTGTCTTTGTGCCCCTCCCTCCCTCCCCCTCTCCCCTCCCTCCTTCCCCCACCCCTGACTTCCCAGAACCCGTACACGGTATGGATTTTTAACAAACACAGTCTAAAATCTATTGGGAAAAAAAGAAATAAAGAAATTAATGACATTCTGCATTGACCTTAGCTTCTTCTTGCTGAACTAACTTTAAACAATTTAAATCATTTCTGATCTTAAGCATAGGCTAACTGGAATTTCTTGGTCCCATATTTATTTTGTATATAGTCAATAGGTTCCTATTTTGCATTTTTTAACGTGCTTTCGAACTGCTCGGTTGGCAGAAGCTGGGACAAGCCACGGGAGCTCACCCCGTTAGGCGGCGCTAGGGATTCGAACCGCCGAACTGCCGACCTTCCTGATCGACAAGCTCAGCGTCTTAGCCCCTGAGCCACCGTTTCCCTAATGCTAAGGATGGTGGGGCCTCAACTCAAGAATGAAATGTGATTCATTCTTTTTTTTTAATTCTGTTTTTTTTCCTATTTGATTTTGTTTAGATTCCCCCCTGCTCCTGTTGGTTACAGGATAGGAACCACTGGATTCCCCCCCACCCCCCCAGTAAGAAAAGGGGTTTGTAATGATTCCTGCCCATTTCCAAAGGCAGCTGGAATAAGGGAAGGGAGAGGATTATTTCCGAAAGACGAAATAATGGCCACCTCCAAGGGAACCTTTGGGCTCAGCGTTTCCTGCCTCTCTCCCTTAAGACCCGGCTGTTTCCCAGGCAGCATCTCCACCCAGGGGCCTGGAGAGCCAACAGGGTCCTTCTCACCCAGCCCAGCTCGGAAAAATAACACAAAAGAACGGGCAGAGATGCCAAGGGGGAGGGGGGGTGCTTGCAGGAGCCCAGAAATCGGGATTTCTCTTCGCCTTTCATGCCTAAGGAAAGACTAGAACTCCCGCTCTCCTGGTGGTCGGCCCGAAGTCACCCAGTTGGCTTTCATGCCTAAGGAAAGACTAGAACTCTCCCTCTCCTGGGAGACTGGGTGACTTTGGGCCGACCACCAGGAAATGTTGGGTCTCCATTGTGGTCATAAATCGAGGACTGCCTCTGATCGTGTGTTCAAGTGACTTTTGTGGTGGTCTTGTTGGGCGCCAGTAGTGTAGCTACAGGTTGTCCTCGACTTACGACCATCATGGTGTCCAACATTTGTCACTAAGTGAGAAATTTGTTAAGGGAGTTGTGCCCGACTCACTTAACAACGGTGTTACTAACTTAACGGCTTCGACAATTCACGTCGCAACTGTGGCGAGACAGGTCACAAAACGGGGCAAAACTTAGTTAACAACCGTAGTCTTGTTTAACCACAGAAATTCTGGGCTCTGTTTTGGTCGTAAGTCCAGGACCGCCTGTAAAAAAAACAAATCTCCTGGAACAGTTTGGATATCTAGAAACCCTTCCTCAGCCCCAGAAGCCCTGGCAGCCTGCTAGGAGCACGCTAATATCATGGCAACGGCATGACATATGTGTGTGCTTGGCCCCCTAAGGATCTGTGCTTTCACAACGGGGGGAAAAAACACCAAATTGGTGCCGAGGGAGATCGGATTTGCTTCTTTCAGGCTGTGAATTGTTCTGTTTCTTAGCTACCGAGAGCAGGGGGCGGCTTCCCTTGCTAAACCAGAACCTTGCAAAAACATACAGGGAGTCCTCAACTTACGAGGGTTCACTTACTGACCGTTCAAACTTACGAGGGCAGGGAAAAAACCCCGACGTAGGGCGGTTTTTCACATTGACGACCGCTGCAACATCCCGGGGTCACGAGATCAACATTCGGATGCTTGGTGACTCGTACTTATGACGTGTGTGTGTGTGTGTGTGTGTGTGTGTGTGTGTGTGTCCTTTTGTGAACGTCTGACAAGCCAAGTCAATGGGGAAGCCAGAAAACCATTTGTCCGAAATGGTATAGGGCAGCGGTGTCAAACTCAATGCCCGCAGGCCGGATCTGGCTTGCGGGGTTCCACCACAAAACTGCGTTCGACTAAAGCGCGCTCGACGAAACCGCGTAGCTGACGTCATCACAGTGCGACGCTGTAAACGCTAAAGCTAAAATTAACCCCTAAACCTAAACCTAACCCCCCCTAAACCTAACCCTAACCCTAACCCTTACCTTAACTTGAATCGGCTTGCTTTCAAAGCGCTATTTAAAGCGCCCTTTTTTCTCCGCGGTCGCTGTTGTCGCGCTGCTGATGACGTCAGCGACGCGGTTTAATCGGGAGCGCTTTAGTGGAGCGCGTTTTTGTCGTGCCACGATTTTCTGGAGTATAAGACACTTTTTTTCCCCTCAAAAAAGAGGCTGAAAATCTGGGTGCGTCTTATACATTGAATACAGTATTTTTGGCCTCCTGAAACCCCGTCCCTTTGCAAAAATGGCTGTGCATAGCCTTTAGGAGGCTTTCAGAGTGCTCCTAGAGGCTGGGGAGGGCAGAAATGAGCAAAAAATGGGCCATTTTTTGCTCGGTTTTGCCCCTCCCCAGGAACACTCTACAAGCCTCCTAAAGGCTATCCATGCCCTTTTTTTAATACCAAAAATGTGCCCCTTTTCGCGAAAAACAGGCCGTTTTGGGGAGGTTTGCAGAGTGCAAAAACTTTTTTTTTAAATTTGCCTCTTCAAAACCTTGGTGCATCTTATACTCTGAAAAATACGGTAAATCTGGCCCGCTTGGAAATATCAAAGGACCGGCCCAGGGCATCTCTGCCAGCCAAACTGGGCTGTCGGGGAGGGGGGGAACGTGCGGCCCCCGCGTGGCCCATTTTTGTCTTCCCTGGCCTCCAGCAGCACTCTGCCGGCTAGAAACGGGCCACGCGGCAGCCTCGTGGGGCCTCCACTCTGCTGTTTTTGGCAAGCAGAATGCTGCTGGAGGCCGGGCAGGACAAAAACAGGCTGTGCGGGGGTCTCCTGGGGTGTCCACGCAGCCCAATTTTGGGTGGCAGAGTGCTGCTTGGAGGCCGGGGACAAAACAGGTTTTTTTCGCCCGAAACCAGCAGGAAAAAAATGCTTTAAAAAGTGCGGGAAAAAGCTTCCCACGATCGCACAGCTCACAGAACCAACGACAATTGTCCCAACTCCCAACCAGTAGCATTTCACCCCTGGGTGGACTTCAACTCCCAGAATTTCTTGCTGACTGGGGAATTCTGGGAGTTGAAGTCCACACATCTTTTTAAAATTGACTGTTAAATCGAGGATTTCCTGCAGTTCAGATTTCTAGATGATTTCTCAGAAAAGCAGGTCGTGAAAAAAAAATTCCTCTTTTTGACGTAGCAAGAATCTCTCTTCTCTTCTGCATTTCCCTGCATAACTTTTCCTTCTTTCCTTCCTTCCCTCCTTCCTTCCCTCCTTCCTTCTTTCCTTCCCTCCTTCTTTCTTTCCTTCCTTCCCTCCTTCCTTTCCTTCTTTCCTCCTTCCTGGCGCTGATGAGGTTACCAAGTTGGGTCGTGAAACGCCTGCAAGAAAACAATCAACCAAGACCACCAAAGACTCCTCCTCCTCTTCCTTTCTCCTCCTCTTCTTCCGCCCTTTCACAAATCCCACGCCCTTGACGACAGACAGGTAGTCCTCGACATACAACGGTTCACTTAGTGACTGTTCAAAGTTACAACGGCACTGAAAAAGGCGAATTAGGGATCGTTTTTCACATTTACGGCCATTGCAGCATCCCTAAGATCACAATGATCAAAATCCTTGCAACTTGGCAACTGACTCATATTTATGACGGCTGCGGCATCCGGGGGGGGGGGGGGTGGCGGGGTCACATGATCCCCTTTTGCGACCTCCTGACCAGCAAAGTCGGGGGGGGGGGAGACAGATTCACACTCCGCCACCAGGCGACTAACTGAAGAACTGCAATGATTCACTTAACCGCTATGGGAAGAAAGGTCGTAAAACGGGGCAAAGGGTCACCTAACAAATGTCACACTTAAGAACAGAAATTTTGGGCTTATTGTTATGGTTGTAAGGCGAGGATTACCTATAAATACTTTTTTTTTTCCTGGCAAGAAAGTGTCAGGCATGGAAGCCATCTTTTGCAATTCAATGCTGTGGGGAAATGGGAAGGGGGATTATATGGAGTATGGGATATATATATATATATATATATATATATATATATATATAGATAGATAGATAGATAGATAGATAGATAGATAGATAGATAGATAGATAGATAGATAGATAGATGATATAGATATATAGATATAGATATAGATAGATAGATATAGATATATGGATTAGATATATAGATTAGATAGATAGATAGATAGATAGATAGATAGATAGATAGATAGATGATATAGATAGATATAGATAGATATAGATAGATATAGATATATAGATTAGATATATAGATTAGATAGATAGATAGATAGATAGATAGATAGATAGATAGATAGATAGGTAGGTAGGTAGGTAGGTAGGTAGGTAGGTAGGTAGGTAGGTAGGTAGATAGATAGATAGATAGATAGATAGATAGATAGATAGATAGATAGATAGATAGATAGATAGATAGATAGATAGTCATATGGGGGATATATATATAGTGTCACAACCCCTGGTAAGCCCCAATTATGGGAGGAAGCTAACTGCTTCCATCATCTGTCAATCGGCTCGTCACAAGAGTCCATCATGACAGAAACCCAATATTTTTACTGTTGCCTTTGTTGTTATCTGTTGCCACAAATAAAACACACACACACACACACATATATATATATATTCATAATAATATTCCTTTCTCAGAGAGTCAAGGCCATCTTGCCCTGCGCCTAGAGGGGCGTGACTGGGAAGCATCTCCAGTTGGGACGGGGCATTGATTGGGCCATGGGATGGACATGAAGGTGCCGGGGAAGGGATTTGGACTTTCGTTTGGGTGGGGAAATCCTGGGAGCTTTCAGATTTGGGTTTTCCCAGATGTGCCAATGTGACATCTCTAATAAAATGGAACTTTGAGGAAACTCAAGCTTCGGGGGTCTTCTTTCGTTGGGGGGGGGGGGTCTTACTTGGGGACCCTGCCAGAAAGATGATCCGAGGGTGTTCTGCTCTCTCAGGAAAAACAATTAAAAATCACAGCCTGTCCAAAACTCCAGCAAACTTTTCAGCTTCGGTTCCTTCTTTTCAGCAACAGCCTTGCTGGACAGTTCCCTCCACCTGAAACTGACTGAGGTGAGCCGATTTCAGAAGTACCGTATTTTTCAGAGTATAAGACGCACCTCCCCACCCAAAAAAGAGGGTGAAAATCTGGGTGCGTCTTATACATCAAATACAGCATTTTCGGCCTCCCAAAAAACCGCCCCCTTCACAAAAATGGATGTGCAGAGGGTTTGGGAGGCCTGCAAAGGACTCCTGGGGACTGGGGAGGGCGACCCCCCCCCCCACAGCCCCAAGCAGCACTCTACAAGCCTCCCAAAGCCTATGGATGCCCTTTTTTGGGCAAAAAACAGGCCCGTTTTCGCAACAATTGGGCGATTTTTTGCTCGTTTTTGTCCCCCAGCCCCCAAGAGCATTTTGCAAGCTCTCAAACTCTCTGCATGCCCCGTTTTTCACCAGAAAATGAGGTGTGGAGAGGGTTTGCAGATCTGCAGAGTGCAAAAACTTTTTAAAAAAAATTATTTCTTCAAAATCCTGGTGCATCTTATACTCCGAAAAATATGGTAATTTCAAAATACAGGAATCCCAAAGAGGCAGCTACACCAGGACAGGTAAACATTGGCAAGGTTTGATCTTAGCAACTCCTTTTTTCTTTTTTCTTTGGCTAGGAAGGTGGAGAGAAATACAGGCAGTCCTCGACTTACGATGGTTCATTTAGCGACCGTTACAACGGCACTGGAAAAAGTGACCTGTGACCGTTTTTCACAGGTACGACCGTTGCAGCATCCCCACGATCATGTGATCAAAATTCAAGAGGCTTGACAACTGACTCGTATTTATGACGGTTGCGGACGGTGTCCCCAGGGGTCATGTCATCCCCGTTTGTCACCTACTGACAAGCCAAGTCAACAGGGAAGCACCAGATTCACTTAACAGCCAGGGTGCTAACTTATCAACTGCAGTGATTCACTTAACAGCGGGAACAAGAAATGTTGTAAAATGCGGGGGGTGGGAAACGCACTTAACAACAGAACAGTCTCACTAAACAACAGAAATGTTGGCTCAGTTGTGGTCATAAGTCAAAGCAAGATAAAGATAAAGATTCCCCTCGCACATATGTGCCTCTCCGTAGTCCTGTGGCCGGCATGACTCAATACCGAAGACGCATGGAACGCTGTTCCCTTCCCACCAAAGGTGGTTCTTATTTTTCTCCTTGCATTTTTTACCTGCTTTCGATCTGCTAAGTTGGCAGAAGCTGGGACAAGTCACGGGAGCTCACTCCATTATGCGGCACTAGGGATTCGAACTGCCGAACTGCTGACCCTTTCTGATCAACAAGCTCAGTGTCTTAGCCACTGAGCCACCATGTCCCTATATAAGTCGAGGTGTCAGCCCTGCAGCCATCTTTTATTTTGGGTCTTTGGCCTGCCACACTTTCTATCATCCTACTATGCATTTTCTATGGTGGGAAAATGGGAGGGGGGGATGTACGGAGTTGGATGATATGTAGCCATAACAACATTCTTTCGAGAAAGCCAAGGTCATCCTTTGTCTTTGCACCTCTGCACCTGACCGGATCTGGATGGGTGGAACTGCCAGCGTGGCAGGGGAACACTGGACAATGGGATGGACTTGTGGGTGTGGGGGAAAGATCTTGAATTTTCAACAGGGTGGGAAAAACGGAGAAGCTTCAGATTTGGGTTTTCCCAGATGTGCCAACATGGCTCTCTTCATCAATTGGAACTTTGAGCAATCCTTTACCTCGGACTCTGATTTAATTTCGGATGCTATTAGGAACCCTGAGATGAGGACACCCTGTAAAACAACCGAGGGTCTTCCCAATTCCCCTCCAAAAGATTCAAACTCACAAGGACCGCCCAATGGTCAGTTTTCTTCTTCACCAGCCAACATGGCGACCTTCTAGAAACAAGAGAAGACAACCAGATTTTCTGCGGTGCCGCACCTTACTGGCATGATGCTCCTAATGCTGACACTGAATTCCAGCCAAGCTCATTATGTGGCACAGTTGCGGTGAACTATTTTAGCCTGTGCCACTGCCTCCCCCACCACTTCCTAGCTCCTGATCTCAAGGTTATAATCTTCTTTATGCTTCTCTGATCCTTCTTCGTGGGCTGCCACCAACAAGAGATTCTGCAACTGCACTACGGGCTCTGGGTGCGGAATCTGAGAGCCCAAATGGCACTGCCCATTTCCTTTGAAAACTGGCTTCCGAGGTTCCTCACTGAACGAGGAAGAAGAACTTTTAAATAGTTAGGCTGGTCTTGCAGATAAATTCGGAAGCGTTAGAGTGCAGTAATTTTTTAAAAGAGCCCCATATATTTATTTCTTTTATTAAATTTCTATGCTGGGCATCTCTCCTGCAAGATAACTCTGGGAGGTGTGTGTGTGTGTGTGTGTGTGTGTGTATGTATATTGCTATATAAAGAGAGAGCATTAGACCCTTCCATGCTATATAGCGTATTGGGCAGCTAACCTGGGTTAGGGAGATGATAGATAGATAGATAGATAGATAGATAGATAGATAGATAGATAGATAGATAGATAGATAGATAGATAGACAGACAGACAGACAGACAGACAGAGAGAGAGAAAGAGAAAGAGAGAGCGAGGTATGATAGATAGATGCAGATGGAGAGAAGTAAGTAGGTGTGATAGCTAGATAGCTAGATAGACGATAGAGGCAGAGAGACAGACAGACAGGAGAGTGGTAGGTAGGTATGACAGATAGATGATAGATAGATAGATAGATAGATAGATAGATAGAGACAGATAGACAGACAGACAGACAGACAGACGAGAGGTGAGTAGCTATGATAGATAGATAGATAGATAGATAGATAGATAGATACAGATGGAGAGAGGATGATACATAGATAGATAGATAGATAGATAGATAGATAGATAGATAGATAGATAGATAGATAGAGATGGATAGATAGAGATAGATGGAGAGAGGATAGATAGAGATAGAGATAGAAAGAGAGAGATAGAAAGATAGAGAGATAGAGATAGAGAGAGAGAGAGAGAGAGAGACAGACACACACACACACACACATCGTATTTTTCAGGGTATAAGACACACCTTCCCCCCCTAAAAGAGCATGGAAATTGTTGGTGCATCTTATACACCGAATACAGCCATTTTTGCCCCCCCCCCAAGCCACGCCCCCGCATCCTATCTTTGCAAAAAACAGACGTAAAATGGGTCCTTTTTTTGCAAAAAACAGAGGCGTTTTTGCCGTTCCCCCAGCCCCCAAAAGCACTCTGCAGGCTTCAGCAGGGCTTGGGGGGAGGCAAAAACGTCCCCATTTTGGTGAAAAAGAAGCCATTTTTTTTGCAAAAAGGGGGGCATTTTTGCTTTCCCCGACCTCAGCCCTGCTTGAAGCCTGCAGAGCGCTCCTGGGGGCCAGAGAGGACAAAACCTTTTTTTACCGCTTCCAAATCTTGGTGTGTCTTATACACCAGTGCATCTTATAGTCCAAAAAATATGGTAGGTAGGTAGATGATAGATAGATATGGATAAATAGACAGACAGTAAGACCTCAACTGACAAGAGTTCTTTTAGTGACCGTTTAAAGTTGCAACGGCAGTGATAAAAGTGACCTGGCCATTTTTCACACTTACATCCGTTGCAGCATCCCCATGGTCAAGTGAACAGATGCTTGGCAGCGGATTCATATTTATGACGGTTGCAAGATCGACAAGCGAAACCAATGGGGGAAGCCGGATTCACTTAAACACTCCTCTGGCTAATCTCACGAGTGCAGCGATTCACTTAACAACAGTGGCAAGGAAGGTCGTCCAGCGGGGCAAACCCTCACTTCACAAATCCCTCACTCCGCCATGTAAATGCTGGGCTCGACTGTGGTCGTAAATCGAGGATGACTTGCATATGGATGTCACTTTAAAAAGAAAAACTGAGGATTTTTTGTGTGAACCTAAAAGATGATAAAGATAAGTCAGGCTATAAAGAGAAAGGCTATTTAGGGATGCATCTGTCTTCAGGCCCAGCCAACGTGAAAATAAAACAAGCAAAGCACAACCCCACATACTGAAAAATAAAACCGCCACCTCTTCAGAGGAACAATCGGATTACAAATTGTGGCTGGAATGCAGAAAACATGACTGCTTAAACAAAACAGAGAAAGAGTCCCAGGTCTGGACTGTGTAAACATTTATCCCCCGCACTAAGGTTCAGAATAGAATAGAATAGCATAGCATAAATATTGGAATATAGAATGGAATGGAAAGAATAGAATAGAACAGAATAGAACCGAATAGATAGCATAGAATAGAATAAAATTGGAATATAGAATAGAATAGAACAGAATAGAAAGATAGCATAGAATAGAATAAATGGAATATAGAATGGAATGGAATGGAAAGAATAGAATAGAACAGAATAGAATAGATAGCATAGAATAGAATAAATATTGGAATATAGAATGGAATGAAATAGAATAGAGTAGAATACCAGAGTTGGAAGGGACCTTGGAGGTCTTCTAGTCCAACCCCCTGCTGAGGCAGGAAACCCTATACTGTTTCAGACAAATGGCAACTTCTGTAGGCAACTTCTGTTCCACTGATTCATTGTTCTAACTGTCAGGAAATTTCTCCTCAGTTCTAAGTTGCTTCTCTCCTTGGTTAGTTTCCACCCATTGCTTCTTGTTCTGCCCTCAGGTGCTTTGGAGAATAGTTTGACTCCCTCTTCTTTGTGGCAACCTCTGAGATATTGGAAGGCTGCTATCATGTCTCCCCTGGTCCTTCTTTCCATTAAAGTAGACATACCCTGTTCCTGCAACCGTTCCTCTCATGTTTTAGCCTCCAATCCCCTAATCCCTTTTGTTGCTCTTCTCTGCACTCTTTCTAGAGGATCTAGATTTGAGAATGAAGAGTGGGCTCCAATCCAGAATTTCTTCATTTAGCTTTTCTCAACCCATCTTTACTTTTACATCAAGGAGAGAAGCAACTTAGAACCGAGGAGAAATTTCCTGACAGTGAGAACAATTAATCAGTGGAACAGAAGTTGCCTCCAGAAGTTGTGAATGCCCCAACACTGGAAGTCTTTAAGAAGATGCTGGATAGCCATTTGTCTGAAGTGGTGTAGGGTTTCCTGCCTGGGCAGGGGGTTGGACTAGAAGACCTCCAAGGTCCCTTCCAACTCTGTTATTCTATTCTATTCTAATTTCATTCCATTCTATATTCCAATATTTATTCTATTCTATGCTATCTATTCTGTTCTGTTCTATTCGAAGATTAGAAGACCTCCAAGGTCCCTTCCAACTCTGCTATTGCATTATTGTATTGTATTCGGTGTTCCTGGCAACAGGTGATGCTGTTTCTATTTGTCATGGAAATAGAGGACAGCTCTTGGGAGATACAGTTTTCTCCCGAATGAGACCTCACCAAATGTAGTGAGCAAATCAGATATTGCAGCAGTCCTCAAGCTAGCATGCTCTATATCTGGGGTGTCAAACTCCAGGCCTGCGGGCTGGATCTGGACAACAGGGTGCTTAGATCCAGCCCGCAGGGCCACCCTGGAAAAGTGAGGGACTGGCCCAGCAAAACGGGCTCCCGAGCTCAGTTTACAGCTGCAACGGCCTCCTGCAATCCTCTGACAGCTAAAACAGGCTCTCGAGCTCTGTTTATGGCTGTGAGGGCCTCCTGCAAACCTCTGACAGTTAAAACGGGCTCCCGAGCTCCATTTACGGCTGCGATGATCTCCTGCAATCCTCTGCCAGCAAAAACAGGCTCCTGAGCTCTGTTTCCAGCTGTGATGGCCTCCTGCAATCCTCTGACAGCTAAAACAGGCTCCCGAGCTCCGTTTACTGCTGCGACGGCCCCCTGAAACCCTCTGACAGTTAAAACGGGCTCCCGAGCTCCATTCCTGAGCTCTGTTTCCAGCTGCGATGGTCTCCTGCAATCCTCTGCCAGCAAAAACAGGCTCCTGAGCTCTGTTTCCAGCTGTGATGGCCTCCTGAAATCCTCCGACAGGGAAAATGGGCGCCCGAGGTCCATTTCCGGCTGCGATGGTCTCCTGCAACCCTCTGTCAGCAAAAACAGGCTCCGTTTCCAGCTGTGACGGCCTCCTGAAACCCTCTGCCAGCTAAAACCGGGTCCCGAGCTCTGTTTACGGCTGCCACGGCCTCCTGCAATCCTCTGCCAGCGAAACGGAGGTTCAGAGCCTGTTTTTGTTGGCAGAGCACTTGGGCTGCCACAGGGACCCCCGACATGAGTGACATCAAGCAGGACACGCCTACTCTGGCCACACACACACACATGCACACACAAACACCGTGACCCGTCAAAACCGCGGTCCACAAAAGCGCGATCGCCGAAAGCGCGCATTTGACGTCATCACAGCGCGACGAAAAAAATTAAAAATTGAAATAAAAATAAAATTAAAGCAAGCCGATTCACATATAGGTAAGGGTTAGGTTTAGGGTTAGGGTTAGGTTTAGAGCGTTAGGGTTACGTTTAGCGTTAGGTTAAGGGTTAGCGTTAGGTTTAGCGTTACGTTAACGGTTAGGTTTAGGGTTAGATTTAGGGTTAGGTTAAGGGTTAGGTTTAGGGTTAGGTTTAGGGTTAGGTTTAGGGTTAGGTTAAGGGTTAGGTTAAGGGTTAGGTTTAGGGTTAGGTTTAGGGTTAGATTTAGGGTTAGGTTAAAGGTTAGGTTTAGGGTTAGGTTAAGGGTTAGGTTTAGGGTTAGATTTAGGGTTAGGTTAAGGGTTAGGTTTAGGTTTAGGGTTAGGTTTGGGGGGGTTAGGGTAAGGTTTTCGCTTTATTTTTACATTTTTCGATCACAGCGCGATGTTTTCGTCGCGCTGTGATGACGTCAAATGTGCGCTTTCGTCGACCGCGATTTTGTCCTCCGCGGTTTTGTGGTGGAACCCACAAACACACACCCAGGATCAAACACAACCCTGATGCAGCCCTCAATGAAATTGAGTTTGACACCTCTGCTCTATATCAACCCCACCACCCTCCTATTCTGCTCCAAGCCTGCATTTGGTTTACTAGCAACACGCCAAGCGGGAGGCGCATTCACGAGATTAAAAATACGCTTTTGACCTTGTCTTGGGGGGGGGGGGAATGCAACGAGAGGGAAGGTGGAAGAGCATTTGCTACCGACAGGAGAATTTTATGTGAGTGGAGCCTCATGGGATTTGTTTTTAAGGGAGGCCAGTTGTTACAACTCGAGGTCTTTTCGACTTGATGTGCCATTTGGCTCGCTCGCTCGAGCAATTAGCTCTGTAAGGGTTCTCCGTGCAACACGCTCCTTCCTGCGCTTACAACCGAGGGAGAAGGATTTGGAGGGTGAATTCCACAGCAGACATCTACACAATCTCACCAAAGGGTTGTGGGGAGGGGGGAAGACAGGGTGTAAAAGCAGGAACTTTGGATTAGTCTACCTTACTACAGCCCCAGTTAGTACTTATTGTAGATGCCTGGTAAGCTGTTAAGAGGGGTTCCTTGGTGGTGTCAAGAGGGATTTGCACAGTCAGTTGACAGATGCTCTCTTGAGCTGGGGGCTTGTCTTTTTTTTTGCAGACGTTTCGTTACCCAACTAGGTAACATCATCAGTGTTGTAAGGGAGTGGAGGGTTGCATTGATGATACCTAGTTGGGTAATGAAACGTCTGCAAGAAAACAAGCAAGAGCGGAGAGCACCAAGGAGCCCATAGTCCTTTTCCTCCTCCACCACCTCTTCTTTCTCCTCCTCTTCCCCTTCCTCCTAGCACTGATGACGTTGCCTAGCTGGGTACTGAAATGTCTGCAAGAAAACAACCAAGCTCAGAGAGCACCAAGGGCCCCACAGTCTTCTTCCTCCTCCACCTCCTCCTCTTCCTCTCCTTCCCTCCCTCCTCCCTTCCTTTCCTCCTCCCTGCCTTCTAGCACTGGTGATGCTCCCTAGTTTGGGTAATGAAATGTCTGCAAGAAAACAACGAAGCTCAGAGAGCACCAAGGGCCCCACAGTCCTTTTCCTCCTCCTCCTCCCCTTCCTCCTTTCTTCTAGCACTGATGTTGCTGCCTAGTTGGGTACTGAAACGTCTGCAAGAAAAGAAGCAAGATCAGAGAGCACCAAGGGCCCCACAGTTCTTTTCCTCCTCCTCCTCCCCTTCCTCCTTTCTTCTAGCACTGATGTTGCTGCCTAGTTGGGTACTGAAACGTCTGCAAGAAAAGAAGCAAGATCAGAGAGCACCAAGGGCCCCACAGTTCTTTTCCTCCTCCTCCTCCCCTTCCTCCTTTCTTCTAGCACTGATGTTGCTGCCTAGTTGGGTACTGAAACGTCTGCAAGAAAAGAAGCAAGATCAGAGAGCACCAAGGGCCCCACAGTCCTTTTCCTCCTCCTCCTCCCCTTCCTCCTTTCTTCTAGCACTGATGTTGCTGCCTAGTTGGGTACTGAAACGTCTGCAAGAAAAGAAGCAAGATCAGAGAGCACCAAGGGCCCCACAGTTCTTTTCCTCCTCCACCACCTCTTTCTCTTCTCCTCCCTTCCTTCCTCCTTCCTCCCTTCTAGCACCGATGATGTTCCCTAGTTGGGTACTGAAACATCTGCAAGAAAACAAGCAAGATCAGAGAGCACTGAGGAGCCCCCAGTCCTCCTTATCCTCCTCCATCTCCTTCTCCCCTTCCTCCTTTCTTCTAGCACTGATGATGTTCCCTAGTTGGGTCATGAAACATCTGCAAGAAAACAACCAAGCTCAGAGAGCACCAAGGACCCCTCATTTCAACCCATAACTACAGAGGTTCCTCATTGAAACTGCCAAGAGGAGGTATGGATCCCTTATGTTTCCCATCAACTTGTAAAGCCTATACCAGGGGTCGGCA
Source organism: Thamnophis sirtalis (assembly GCF_051295495.1). NCBI lineage: Eukaryota > Metazoa > Chordata > Lepidosauria > Squamata > Natricidae > Thamnophis > Thamnophis sirtalis. Next base: position 3,617,925 of record NW_028261391.1, read on the forward strand.
ACCTTAAACACCCAAAGAGCCACAAAGGTGCTAACTGGAAGTCCCCCCCACCCCACTTCCCTGTTCAATTCCGGAGCTGACCGGAAGTCCGCTTCCCTCACCATAGAGTCTCCTCCTAGCGTGAGGTCCTTTTTCCTCTACCTGCCCTAACCAAAAGCACTATCGATTGTGGAGCCAACCGGCAATAAGGAGCCACGGCAGAGGGATGAAGGAGCCATGTGTGGCTCCAGAGCCCTGTGCGGCTCCAGGGTGGCTGATTGTGGCCTATACTTAAAACTAAGTGTCCAAAAAGCGATTTGGGAAGTCCTCCAAACAAATGTTAGATAGCCTAAGAAGAAAGGCCACAGCTTCCCCAAACACACTAACTGCATCCATGCATCTTATTTAGATCTGATCCCAGCATTATTTCTGGGTTTGCACCATACAGGTAAGTCCTCGGTTTACAACCGAATCGAAGTCTGATCGAAGTTACAATGGCACTGAAAAAAAATGACTTATGACCGTTTTTTTTCACCCTTACGACCAGCATCCCCCACAGCCATGTGATCAAAATCCGGATGTTTGGCAACTGCCGTTTGTTTATGACGGTCGCAGTGTCCCAGGGTGGTGTGATCCGCTTTTGCAACCTTCAGAAAAGCTGGAAGCCAGGTTCACTTAGCAACCGTGTTGCTAACTTAACTACTGCAGTGATTCACTTAACAAAGGTGGCAAGAAAGATCGTAACATGAAGCAAAGCTCCACTTAACCAACGTCTTGCTTTGCAACAGAAATTGTAGGCTCAACTGTGGTCATAATTCAAGGAATACTTGTATAGGGCAGCATGAAGCAACCACGCCAGCTGGGCTCAGACAATAGATTAACCCAGTGTAGGAAGTTAAAACCCACCCCTCTCCTAGAAAAATGGAATATCCTGGGAAAGATTGAAAAAAGGCAGAATATTATATTTTCAGAAATGGAGAAACATGTTTTTAGGCAGGAAGCAGGCTCACTCTTAATAGCCCCCACCATTGTCAATGGCCATTAAAAGGCCTGGGCCAGTCTACTCTACATAACAAAGACCTCTCCCCCCTTCAGCTGCAGGGTGATGGGATGAAGGCATGATAGTCTTAGCCCTTTACCCATCTCACCACAGGGCACCTGGGAAGAAGGAGAATACTGAGCTTAAGGTAAGATATGTTCACCTGACAACCATTAAATGCTGGAATCCTTAACTTACGACAGTTCATTTAATGACTTTTCAATGGCACGGGAAAGCGACTTAGGACCGTTTTTCACACTTACGACTGATGCACACTGTCCCCCACGGGATCCACGTTCAGACGCTTGGCAACTGACTCCTCTTTATGACGGTTGCACGCGATCCCCTTTTGCGACCTTCTGACAAGCCAAGTCTATGCGCAAGCCAGATTCACTTAACGACCGAGTGACTTAACTTCACAAATGCGGCGATTCACTTAGCACCAGTGGCAAGAAAAGTCATCCCATGGGGGCAAACCTCACTTAACAATTGTCCCGCTTAGCAGCAGAAATTCAAGGCTCAATTGTGGTCAAAACTTGAGGACTACTTCTATAGGGGGTAGGAACCGGAGCCACAAATTAATAAGCAGTATTTACCCTGGCAACCTCACAGCCCCCAAATTATTCATTCACCTGGTAGAGTTGGGGGGGGGGGGGAACAGGAATTCCAGCCAATACAGGCAGTCCTTGACTTACGACCACAAACTTTTCAAGTGAGAATTTAAGTGAGTTTCGCCCCAGTTTACAACCTCTCTTGCCAACGTTGTTCATTGAATCGCCGCGGTTATTAGTCAGACAGTTGTTAAGTGAATCTGGCTTCCCCATTGACTTTGACAGTCAGAAGGTCGCAAAAGGAGATCGCGTGACTCCCTGGGATGCTGCCACGGTCGTTAAGCATGAACCAGTGGCCCAGAGTTTGAATTTTGAATCACTGAAAAGGTCGCCCCTGTGAAAAACGGTCATTATTGGTGGAACGCAAAGGGAATAAACCTACTCAAGAATATCTGTTGTTTTGAAGGGGATAAAAGGCACAATTGGAATATATTGTATATCTAAGAAATCTACGGGAAAAATTTAAACAAGGGTCATTAGGGGGTGGGGGGGTACGGTGCAATAGGAGGGGTTTTTCCCTTCTTTTTTGTCTTTCTTTTTGCATTCAGATATATATGTACTGTTTGCATTATTTGTGTCTCAACCCCCCCCCAAAATGGTCCTGTCACTTTTTGCAGCGACGGTCACTAAATGAACTATTGTACTGTATTGGGGGACCCTAGGGCAGCTCAAGACACTTCCTCCCCGCTCTCCCCCAGGAGAGCACCCCAAAAATCACTGCCCCGTTGAAAAATGGGTCCTGTCACTTTTTTTCAGCGACCGTCGCTAAACGAACCGTTGTAGGTCGAGGACTACGTTTTGGGGGACTGCAGGCAGCTCAAGACACTCCTTCCCCACCTGCCCCAGGAGAGCCCCCCCCCCAAATAAGCCCCCTATTGCTCATCACCCTGGTACCGTATTTATCTAGCCCCTCTTAAAATAGGGGTCTCCAATTTCGTCCCCTTTAAGCCTGGCGGACTTCAACTCCCAGAATGCCCCAGCCAGCAAACTTGGCTGGGGCATTCTGGGAGTTGAAGTCCACCAGGCTTAAAGGGGACCAAGGTTGGACTGCTATGAACCATCCCTCCCAAGTACCGTAAGTCACCAAATAAAAGCGCACACCACCCCCAAGGTAGCCCCTAGAATAGAACGTCACCGTATTTCTTCTTTGGACGCTCCCTCCTAAATTCGCCCCCCCCCCTCCCCGCCGCCGCCGCATTACCGTATTTCCCGGCCGCCCCGCTCCCTCGCGCGCCTCCCAGGCAGGCCGGATACAGTTTGAATCCCCGGAGGATCTCCTTGGCCCGCTGCTTCTCTTCCTCCTCTTCCTCCTGGCTCGACATGGTCCCGCTGGGCGCCCCTGGCAGGCCTGGCCGAGGAGGGGAGCGAGGCGAAAAGGCAGAGCTCGCCGGCCCGGACTCCCCTGCGCCCGCCAGTGTACCAGCTGAACCAACCCACCCAGGGGAGGGAGGAGCCGACCCGCGCCGACCAATCGCCGCCCGAGGATGTCGACGGGCGGGCTCGGCGGCCAATCACAAGGCGAGGAGAGGCTTGAGGGGGCGGCGACGCCCCACCGGTCGCTATGGAAGGGACGCCCCCCCCCCACCGCTTTCGCAGCAACCGCAGGCGGCTGGAGACGGGTGCCGCCGCGGGACAATCTTCTCCAAAAAGCGTGGATTCTTGCCCGCAGTGGGAGACGCCGTTGCTGCGGGAAGCGCTGCGGCGGAGCGCGCCCCCTGGCGCCCAGAGGCAATAGCAATAGCAGTTAGACTTATATACCGCTTCATAGGGCTTTCAGCCTAAGCGGTTTATAGAGTCAGCATATTGCCCAAACAGTCTGGGTCCTCATTTTACCCACCTCGGAAGGATGGAAGGCTTTTGCCCCTTCCACGCGTGGGCTTTCTCGTTGCTTCGTGGTTATTTCGGGCAGGGGGTGTGTAGCTCCAACTTTGGCAACTTTAAGAGTTGTGGACTTCAACTCCCAGAATGCTCTAGCCAGCTATGTTATGTTGGCTGGGGAATTCTGGGAGTTGAAGTCCACAGCTCTTAAAGTTGCCAAGTTTTGACTCCCTTGTTTTGGGGGCAACTTCAGTTGGGAAACTCCATGTTTCCTCCCTTGTGATTTCTCCCCATTCTTTTAACTTTTCCACTTTTTTAAAAAAATAACTTTTCCCCCCCCTCTCTAAAGGCGTGGCTGGGTTTATTCATTTACCTAAACAATTATAACTCAGTATTCTAGTTTTGATATATTGCAGCATGGCTGTGTTTATTCATTTACCTAACATTTAGTGTTTATCTCTTCCCACATGACTATACCCATGTTGCTTATATCTTTCAATTTATATTGTTTTATTTGTTTGCTAATACAATTTGACCATCACTAAGTGTTGCATCTTTTTATTCTTGGTGAATGTATTTTATTGTCCTTATGTATCTGAAGAGCATAGGCACCAAAGACAAATTCCTTGTTTGTCCAATCACACTTGACCAATAAAGAATTCTATTTTATTAGAAACAGTTTTTCCCTCAATAAAGAATTCTATTCTATTAGAAACAGTTTTTCCCTCATGCCATCACTCTGCTAAACAACCAATTCCCACAACACTGTCAAACTATTTAGCAATAGCAATAGCAGTAGACTTATATTATATACCGCTTCATAGGGCTTTCAGCCCTCTCTAAGCGGTTTACAGAGAGTCAGCATATTGCCCCCAACAACAATCTGGGTCCTCATTTTACCCACCTCGGAAGGATGGAAGGCTGAGTCAACCCTGAGCCGGTGAGATTTGAACCGCTGAACTGCTGATCTAGCAGTAGCCTGCAGTGCTGCATTTAACTACTGCGCCACCTTGGCTCATTTACCAAGACACTTCTCATTCTTCCTATTATCTATCTTCTTTTCTACTTATGACAATAACTTTGTTGCTTGTATCTTTACGATTTATATGTTTTATTTAGTTTCCTAGTGTGATTTTGATTGCTTATTTAGTATCCTATGACTATCACTGTTGTATCTCATGATTCATAATGAATGTATTTTTATGGTGACTATGATCATGATTTATCACATATCTTAGTGACTATCACTGAGTGTTGCAACTTTTTATTCTTGGTGAATGTATTTTATTCTCCTTATGTACACGGAGCGTTTATGCACCAAAGACAAATTCCTTGTATGTCCAGTCACACTTGGCTAATAAAGAATTTATTCTATTCTATTTTATTTTAATTTTGATACTGTGGGAAGTTATCATCCAGTCCTCTCCCAGGAAAATGAAATATCCTAGGAAATATTGAAAAGGCAGAATATTTCTCTGGATGCGATAACAAAGAAACATGTTTTAAAAAACAGAATAGTTGCCTGTAGCTTCCTGCCCATCCCCACTGTTAATGGGCCATTGAGAAGGCCAAGCTAGTCCACTTTACATAATAAAGAGTTCTCCCCTTCAGCTCCAGGAGGATGGGATTAAGGCATGATAATATTGGCCCTTTTACCCAACTCGCCACATGGCATCTGAGAACTCAACCAAACCTGGGTTCAAAACACAGCCTAGAGAGTTGCCCCTGCATGGCTCCATGGGAGTCTGACAACCAATTAGAATACATTTCTTACACAGGAACAGGAAACAGAGAGGTGGACTAAACAGGGTATAAAAAGCCTAGCAAGCCCCTCCCTCAGCCCTTCTCTTCTTCTCCACCAACATTGAAGCATGTGATCACCTTTCCTGTTCAGGGCTCAAGCCATGTGGTCCTGTCCACCAATAAACCATCTTTCCAAGCAGCCTCCATGTCTCCAGTGTCTTTTTCCCCACTTGGAGCTGAACCCAGAAGGACATTTCTTCCATCAATACACTGCAGGGTGGCTGGGTTTATTCATTTACCTAACAACTCTATATCAATATTCTAGTTTTGGATACACTGTTCCAAGCATCCACATTAAAACAGAAAAGGAAAAAGTTAAAAATTCCATCTATCCACCCAAATGTTAGCAAAATTAAGCTACTAAGTGGCCTTGGAGCTTAATAGGCAAACAATATTGTATGACCTTTATCAAACAGGTAACGAGTGTGTGGCAGGCTGGTGGTGACTGATGAACTAGGGAACACCTCATCACTTTCTCCTGTTAAATTTGCTCGCTCCCTCTCCATCCTGTTTGAATTTTTAAAATGTGAGATCCTCATTTATTGTTTTAATGTTTATCCTGGATGTTATTTAATGTCTGTAAGCCACCCAGAGTCACCTTTGGTGACATGGGCAGCATATAAGTTTGATAAATAAATAAATGTGGTTAACCTTTTAAAAAAAAGTTGCCATATAAAAGCAGGGATCTTCAAAAGATTAGCCAACAATAAAATTGTTAGCTGGGGCTGCAATTGTTTAATATGTTTTACCCGTAATTAACTTATCTGTGGTTTGTTCACTTAACTCAATTTCCTGGTAGTAATTTTCCCCAGCTTCCAAGTTGTTGCTCCTGTTCCTTGTTATTAAAAGGGCAACACTTGACCAAAAAGAAAAAAAGAGAGAGAGAGAGAGAGAAACAAACAAATGAAAATTTAATGTCACAACACAACAGAATTTAGGAAAATAGTTTTAGAAGCCTCCTGCTGTTTTCACCCATCGCTACATAAACAAATCATTGTCAAGAACTTCGGGGAGCCATCAAAAAGCAGGTATTTCTAATGTCGGGCCCCGAGAAATGGATCAATGGTGATGAATTTGCACCTACTGCTGCTACTTTTTAAAAGCCAAAGCAATCTAATCTATTTATCTGAGAAGGCCTAAATGTCATCATATTCTCAGTTGCTACAGAAGTTAATTAAAAGTTAAGAAACAGCTAATGTTCTGGAATGCAGAGGTTTGTTTATTTATTTTTTAAATGCAATAAGACTGCCACAGAGAGGAGGGGAGGTCAAGCTATTTTCCAAAGCTCCTGGAGGCCAGACAAGGCATAATGGATGGAAAGTGGACAAGGAGAGATTCAACCTGGAAATAAGGAGAAATTTTCTGAAGGTGAGAAAACCCATGGAACAGAAGTTCCCTTCGGAAGTTGTGGGAGTTTCATCACTGGAGGCTTTCAAGAAGAGGCTGGACTTCCACCTATCAGGAATGGTGTAGGTAGGGTCTCCTGCTTGGGTGGGGGTTAGATTAGATGACCCACCAGGTCCCTTCCAACTCTGTTAATCTGTTAAAGGCTGCCTAGCTCCAACCATGAGATGCTGGGTGAAATAAGTAGTTTTGTTAAATTCCTTATGAACAATTTGGTCTATACCATTTCAGACAAATGGTTGTCCGATCTCTTCTTAAAAACCAGAGCATCCACAACCTCTGGAGGCAACTTGTTCCAGTTGACCAATGTTCTAACTGTCATGAAATTTCTCTTTAGTTGCAGATTGCTTCTCTCTTTTTAAGCTTCCATCCATTTCTTCTTGTCCTGCCTTCAGGACGCAGAGGTGGTATTCAGCAGGTTCTGACCAGTTCTGGAGAACCGGTAGCGGAAATTTTGAGTAGTTTGGAGAACCGGCAAATACCGCCCCTGACTGGCCCCATCCCCATCAATTCTCTGCCTCCTGGGTCCCAGCTGATCGGGAGGAAATGGAGATTTTACAGTATTCTTCCCCTGTCATGCCCACCAATCAGTTCAGTTTATTGTATTTGTATGCTGCCCTTTTCCCCCGAAGGGGGACCAAGCCATGCCTACCAAGCCAAGCCAAAATTTTGAATCCCAATACTGCTTCAGATACTTTGGAGAACAGATTGGATCCTGGCTACCTTCTTTGTGACAAATCCTTTGAGTATTGGAAAGCTGCTATCATGTCACCCCTTTTCGTTAAACTAGACATCCAATTCCTGCAATTGTAGTTAGCAATAGCAGTTAGACTTATATACCGCTTCATAGGGCTTTCAGCCCTCTCTAAGCGGTTTACAGAGTCAGCATATTGCCCCCAACAATCCGGGTCCTCATTTTACCCACCTCGGAAGGATGGAAGGCTGACTCAACCCTGAGCCGGTGAGATTTGAACAGCCGAACTGCAGAACTGCAGTCAGCTGAAGTAGCCTGCAGTGCTGCATTTAACCACTGCACTCTGTGGCTCTGAGTTGAGTTGGGTTAGTAGCTGGGTGTCCATCTTTGCACAGTAACCAGGATCTCTGGTGAGACTGGCGTCTAAATAAGCTACTTCAGTGTTTCTCAGCCTTAACAAGTTGGAGATGGGTGGACTTCAGCTCCTAGAATTCCCCAGCTAGCATGCTGAATTATGCTTTGCTATTGTTGGAAGAAATATCCATCTGGTTCAATTTCACGCCTGGGGAAAGGCACTGGAAACATGGGAGGGTGATTAGAAAGATGGTTTAATGATAAAGCAGAAGCACATGGGTTTGAGATTCTGGTGCAGCTGACCACTTGGAGTTGAGCGTGAGGGGTTTTTATACCTTCTCTTGGGCTTTGCCCTTGAGTTTCCTGTTCCTGTGCAAGAACATGTATTCTATTGGCTGTTGTCAGACTCCCATGGTGCCATGAGGGCTCATGTTTGTCTGATTCAAGTTTGGTTGAAGTTTGGAGGTTAATGCAATGAAGGGGCTTGTTGGGCAATTCCTATTGTGGCTGAGGGTTAACCCTACCTTTGCTCAGGGGAATTTGCTTATGAATAGTGCTATCTATCTCTTAAGCGCTGACATCTGCTGAGAGCTATTAAGGAAGGTGGGGACTATTAAGAGTGAGTCTACTTCCTGCCCCTAGAAAAGCCCACATGTTTCTCTATTTCTCATCCAGGGAAATATAATATTCTGCCTTTTTAATATTTCTCAAAATATTCCATTCTTCTAGGAGATGGGTGGATGCTAACTTTCTACACTATTCTTATAGAAATAAAGAAGGACCAGGGGAGACATGATAGCAGTCTTCCAATATCTCAAGGGTTGCCACAAAGAAAAGGGAGTCAAACTATTCTCCAAGGCACCTGAGGGTAGAACAAGAAGCAATGGGTGGAAACTAATCAAAGAGAGAAGCAACTTAGAACTAAGGAGAAACTTCCTGACAGTTAGAACAATTAATCAGTGGAACAGAAATTGCCTCCAGAAGGGGCTTTGATTAGAAGATCTCCAAGGTCCCTTCCACCTCTGTTATTCTATTCTATTCTATTCTATTCTATTCTATTCTATTCTATTCTATTCTATTCTAAACACTATAAGTCCATGTATTTGCCAAATAAATAAATAAAGATACATACATACATAGTTGATAGATAGATAGATAGATAGATAGATAGATAGATAGATAGATAGATAGATAGATAGATAGATAAATAGATATATAAATAAACAAATAAATAATTTAAAGGGTTAAGGCAGTGTTTCCCAACCTTGGCCTCTTGAAGAGGTCTGGACTTCAACTCCCAGAATTCCCCCAGCCAGCATTCACTGGCTGGGGAATTCTGGGAGTTGAAGTCCAGACCTCTTCAAGGGGCCAAGGTTGGGAAACACTGGCTTAAGGCGAAGGTCCAAGCGAAGTGCATCATGGGAGGCCAGCCCCTGATTCTGAAAAGGCGGCTCCCTCACTTCAGCCGCTGGGGGGAATCTTTCGGGTGGAACCTTTGTGTCGGAGGAGCAGTTTCCGGGCGGGGGACGGACGGACCGTCGGACGCACCTGCGAGCGGCGCCCGTTTGGGCACGGCGGCTGTCATGGCGGCCTGAGGCGCGGTGCGGCCAAGCGGAGAATCAGCCGGGAGACAACGGCACCTTGCCCGGTAAGAACCGCGACCCCGAGCCCGGGACGGAGAAGGACGCGACTTCTGTCCTCGGAAAAGACTTCGTTCTCTCCCTCCAGAGGTAGCAGGCGATCGGCAAGCGGGCGGGGAAGCATTTTCCTTTGCTGCCTCCGCTCCGCTGAGAGAAACTCCTCAATCTCCGGAGGATGGGAATGATGGGATTTGTAATCCAAGCGGTTGAGGGACGGGGGGGACGGCCCTACTCCAGCCGGATGGGAATGATGGGATTTGGAATCCAAGCGGTTGGGTGGGGTGACGGCCGTACTCCAGCCGAATGGTAATGATGGGATTTGGAGTCCAAACGGTTGGGGGAGGAGGTGACAGCCCTACGCCAGCCGGAATGGAATGATGGGATTTGGAGTCCAAGTGGTTGGGGAGAGTGACGGCCGTACTCCAGCCAGATAGGAATGATGGGATTTGGAGTCCAAGCGGTTGGGGGAGGAGGTGACAGCCCTACGCCAGCCGGAATGGAATGATGGGATTTGGAGTCCAAGCGGTTGGGGGAGGAGGTGACAGCCCTACCCCAGCCGGAATGGAATGATGGGATTTGGAGTCCAAGTGGTTGGGGGAGGAGGTGACAGCCCTACCCCAGCCGGAATGGAATGATGGGATTTGGAGTCCAAGCGGTTGGGGGAGGAGGTGACAGCCCTACGCCAGCCGGAATGGAATGATGGGATTTGGAGTCCAAGCGGTTGGGGGAGGAGGTGACAGCCCTACACCAGCCGGAATGGAATGATGGGATTTGGAGTCCAAGTGGTTGGGGAGGGTGACGGCCGTACTCCAGCCAGATGGGAATGATGGGATTTGGAGTCAAAGCGGTTGGGGGGGGACGATCATATGACAGCCGGATGGGAATGATAGGATTTGGAGTCCAAGTGGTGGGGGGGAGTGACAGCCCTACGCCAGCCAGATGGGAATGATGGGATTTGGAGTCAAAGCGGTTGGGGGGGGACGATCATATGACAGCCGGATGGGAATGATAGGATTTGGAGTCCAAGTGGTGGGGGGGAGTGACAGCCCTACGCCAGCCAGATGGGAATGATGGGATTAGGAGTCAAAGTGGTGGTGGGGGGTAATGGCCGTACATCAGCCAGTTGGGAATGATGGGATTTGGAGTCCAAGTGGTTCGGTGTGGGTGAAGGCCCTAAGATGAGGTGGAATCCAGACCAGGGGAATAGCCTTAAGGAAAAAGGCGGATTGGGTGGCTGGGGATGATGGGTGTGGTAGTGGGAGACCTAAACAACTGAAGAGTGACAGGATAACTGTTGGCAAAGGTGCAAGTGAGTTATCCAAACATACTGTAAGGTTTGAAAATACCGTTTAGACCCATAGAAGTTTGAGAATACATCCAGGTCACAGGCAGGCCGGATCTAAAGCACTTTTGTTGACTTCTCTCCTCTCTCTTGCAGGGAACATGTGCAGCCACCGAGTCCCTTAAACACAGCAGGTCGTGTGGTAACCAGTTGTGTGCTCTGTCCATTTCTTTCTCCTGGCCTGTATTTCTGAGCGCACTGGAACCTGAAGTAACAGCGGTTATTGCCTCTGGGACATTTGGACAGAAGGCTCTGAATCTTCAATATCGAGTGGATACCTTCCTCACTTTCTTTGTAAGCCCCTGGCTGGTATGTATGTAAGTTGCTTATTTATGAATCCCAACTGTATAATCCAAACTTCGGACGCTTGGCAGTGGGCTCATATTTATGACGGTTGCAGTGTCCCTTTTGAGACCTCCTTATGAGCAAAGTCGATGGGGAAGCCAGATTTACTTTACAACCGTGCTACTAACTTAATGTATGCGGCATAAAAAAATGTAGAATGGGGCCAAACTCACTTAACAACTGTCTTGCTTAGCAACAGAAATTTTGAGCTCAGTTGTGGTCATACATTGAGAACTACGTGTATGTAAAAACAATTTAAGACTTCTTTTCCCATATATGTATACATATTTTTCCATTTTTCTCTCTCCTGTAAATGATATACCCTGACAATGCACTGTATCCAAAATGTTTATGAATAAAATAACAATAATAACAACAACCACAATAATAATAATTGTAACAGTGATACCCCTTGTCATCGGGGCACTTGGTACCATGTCCACGAATTTTACGAGATACATCAACAAATTGCAGCTTCCTGCAATAACACCAGTGGAACTGCAAAAAACTGTACTACTCGGAACATTGTATATTTTAAGAAGGTTCTTGGTTGATACCTAGAATGATGGCAATTGCACTTAGACTTATATACCGCTTTACAGTGCTTTGAAGCCCTCTCTGGGCAGTCTGTAGGGTTGGGATGTTGCCCCCAATGATCCTGGTCCTTATTTTGCCGACCTCGGAGGGATGGAGGGCTGAGTCAACCTGGAGCCTGATGAGATTTGAACTACCAAATTGCAGTCAGCCGTCAGTCAGCGGAAGTAGTCTGCTGGTCTGCATTCTACCCACTGTGCCATATAGTGGCTCAATAGAGTATTAGAGTGTTATTACGGTCTAGTTAATATTGTATAAATTCCACTGAGCCCTAATGTATAATGTACTACGGTAGTTGTGTTTTTACAATCAACGAGAAAAGCAGAAATGTGTTAATATTGTCACCCTTCTTTTTCCCAGCCTTCATAAATGAATACCGGTACTTTGGGTCCCGTCCTTCCCTCTTTTAGGGTTGAGGATCTCTTGACATTAATTGCTCCTTTAGGACTATACTTCTTAAGATATGAAATAAAGCTGAAGTGTTTTCATTCATCGTACTGGCTTCTGTCACAATATCCCTTTTGAACCAAGCATTGAACAGCAGCTGTGGCACTTCTGTTTTTGCAGTGTTAAGCATCGAGAATGGCAGGGGAGCAGAAACCAGCCTGCAACCTCCTGGAGCAGTTCATTTTATTAGCCAGAGGCACCAGTGGCTCAGCTCTGATTGCCCTCATCAACCAGGTGCTGGAGGCTCCTGGGATCTACGTCTTTGGAGAACTACTGGAATTAACTAATGTGCGAGAGGTGAGTGTTGGATACGTTGCTTTTTTCGCTTGTTTCTACGCGGGGGGAAAATGTTGTAATACGATTCCGGTAGAAGAGAAATGTGTAGCTCAGGGTTGAACTATGGGGTTCTTGATGCTCTTGGAGCTGGTGGTTTTCTTGCAGACATTTCATTACCCAACTATGTGGCATCATCAGTGCTAGCAAGTGTAGGGTTTTCTTTCTGTTTTTATACAGTAGCTTGTCCTATGTTGGTTGTTGTTGTTAGTTGCGAAGTCGTGTCCGTCCCATCGCGACCCCATGGGCAACGTTCCTCCAGGCCTTCCTGTCCTCTACCATCCTCTGGAGTCCATTTAAGCTCACGCCGGCTGCTTCGGTGACTCCAGCCAGCCACTTCATTCTCTGTCGTCGTATTCTTTTGCCTTCAATATTTCCCAGCATGAGGCTCTTCTCCAGGGAGTCCTTCCTTCTCATTAGGTGGCCAAAGTACTTGAGTTTCCTCTTAAGGATCTGGCCTTCGAAGGAGCAGTCAGGGTTGATCTTCTCTATGACTGACTGGTTCGATCACCTTGCAGTCCAAGGCACTACCTGTGTTGGTAGGGGTGTGGTTTTCTCCTCAATAGCTTTTACCATTCTAGCAACCAACATTCAGGGATGGAATTTGTGTGCAACTTGTGTAGCCTGGGAGAATCTCAATACCTCAAGGTCGTACGATGAGACCCTTCCGAGCTGGGCAGACTGTGTCCCAAAACAGAGAGATTGTGCTGGATTGGTGGACAGTGAACATGTGGGTGGCCCAGAGGGGGAAAGGGGGGATTTTTAACTATGCAATTTGTGTGGGAAAGCCCCAGAAATGGCTTCGCTTCTTCCGTACCATGTACAGATCTATCAAGTAAAGTTATACTCTTGGTAAAATAATGTCTCTTTTGCTGCATATGCCAAGGGGATGGTTGACATCAGCCTTGGTTAAGTTTGGGAGAATCTTGTTATTGGGAACGAGGGGCTGCCTCAAGTAAAATTCCATTCTTGATTTTTTAAGCTGTGCCAAAAGAGTGGTATCCAAACCATTGGTGCTGCTTCCTAGATTTGAAATCTAGCAGTGAAGATGGTGTCCTCTGGTACTGAAATGCAGGTACTCCTCGACTTACGACCAACATTGAGCCCAACTTTCTGCTGCCAAGTGAAACATTAGTTAAGTGAATTTGGCCCCATTTTATGACCTTTCTTGCCCCCCGTTGTTAAGCGAATCACTGCAGTTGTTAAGTTAGTAATGTTGTTGTTAAGTGAATCCGGCTTCCCCGTTGACTTTGCTTTGTCAGATGGTCGCAAAAGGGGATCACGTGACCCCCGGACACTTCCACCGTCATAAATAGGAACCTGTTGCCAAGCATCCAAATTTTGATCACATGATTATGGGGATGCTGGAAAGGTCTTAAGTGTGAGAAACAGTCCTTTTTTTCAATGCCGTTGTAACTTTGAGCCTTCACTAAATGAACAATTGTATCTCGAGCACTCGCTGTAGTAGTCTTTGTGCCCCATCTTGATTCAGCTCTCTGTGCCAGTGTTTCTCAACCTTGGCAACTTGAAGATGTCCGGACTTCAACTCCCAGAATTCCCCAGCCAGCGAATGCTGGCTGGGGAATTCTGGGAGTTGAAGTCCAGACATCTTCAAGTTGCTAAGGTTGAGAAACACTGCTCTGTGCTATCTTGTCCTCTGATACCGAGCCCTGGCTGAGTCTGTTCTCTTTGTCCATGGGTTAATAACACATGAATAACCCAAAGGTGCTTTTTTTCCCCAAGAGCCATCTGAATTTCCTGTTTTTTCTTTGACGATATTTTTCTCCTCATCCAAGAAGCTTCTTCAGCTCTGAGTGGATGGTGGGGAATGGAAGGATTTAAATTCCTTGCAGGCAGCTGGTCATTTGCATCCTTTTAAGAGAGCCGTTGAGGCCACTTGGAGTCCCAACAGTGGTTATCAAGAGGCACCTAGACTTTTTTGTTTTCTCTTTGAAGACATTTTGCTTCTCATCCAGGAAGCTTCTTCAGCTCTGACTGGATGGTGGGGAAGGGAAGGATTTAAATTCCTTGCGGGCAGCTGGTCATTTGCATCCTTTTTAGAGAGCCGTTGAGGCCACTTGGAGGCTTATCTTTTAGCTATATAATTTGGGATGAACACCCTGTGAATGGTATGGGAGTAGGAATGGATTTCCAGAGGAAACAAAATTGCAGACTACAGGAACCAGGAGCACCAGTCAGGTGACCCTGAGGACACAGATAAACCTCCAAGTGGCCTCAAGGACCCTCTAAAAGGAGGCAAATGGCAAGCTGTCTGAAAGGAGTATCAATCCTTCCATTCCCCACCATCCAGTCAGAGCTGAAGAAGCTTCCTGGATGAGAAGAGAAATGTCTTCAGAGAAAAAACAGAAAGTCCAGGTGCCTCTTGAAAAAGGACCTTTGGGACAACCGTGACCTTGGATGACGGAGCATCTCCATAGACACATGAATAACTTTTTTTTGCTTTTCTTATATCTCCAGATTGCTGAAGGACCCAATGCTGCTTATTTTCAGCTGCTGAATTTATTTGCCTATGGAACCTACCCGGATTATGTTGGTAAGAGTGTGCTGGAACTATAGAAAACTTTGACCTGGTGTAGGTAATCTATACCATATTTTTGGAGTATAAGATGAAACCTTTTTCCTCAAAAAGGAGGGTGAAAATCTGGGTGCGTCTTCTACACTGAATAGAGCATTTTTGGTCTCCTGAAACCCCTCCCCTTTTTCCCAAAATGGCCGTTCATAGCCTTTAGGAAGCTCCTAAAGTGTTCCTGGGGGCTGAGGAAGGCAGAAATGGGTGAAAAATGGGCCTTTTCCCCCCTCGCTTTTGCTCCCCCAGCCCCCAGGAGCACTCTATAAGCCTCCTAAAGCCTATGTATGCTCTTTTTTGGATGAAAAATGTACCTTTTTTGCTCAATTTTTTTGGAGGGGGGCCAGGAGCACTCTACAAGCCTCCTAAATGCTATGCATGCCCTTTTATTTGACCAAAAAAAAAATGTTTTTGGGAGGTCTGCAGAATGCAAAAACTTTTTTTTTAATTTGTCTCTTCAAAATCTTGGCGTGTCTTGTACTCTGCCTGGATGGCTCCTAGGGTGAGCCGATAGACAGAAAAGGGAAGCAGTATGCTCCCTCCCATGTTTGGGTATACCAGGAGTTATGACACTATATATATATGTGTGTGTGTGTGTGCGTGTTGCATTTGTGCTGATAAATAATTAAAGGGAGACTTTCTGTCGTGATGGTCTCTTGTGATGAGCCGATAGACAGAGAAAGGAAGCAGTATGCTTCCTCCCATATTTGGGCATACCAGGGGTTGTGACACAATACATACATACATACATACATACATACATACATACATACATACATACATACACATACATACACACGCAAATATATATACATATATATATACATATACACACATATCTCTTTTATTGTTATTGTACAAAATAAATACAACGAAATTGCTTAGTAGCAATATCTGTCTGTCTCTCTAATGATAAAATTTATACAGGCAGTCCTCGACTTACAACAGTTCCTTTAGTGACTGTTCAAAGTTACAACGACACTGAAACAAGTGACCTAGGACCATTTTTCACACTTAACGACAGTTGCAGCATTCCCAGGATCACGTGATCAAAATTCAGATGCTTGGCAACTGGTTGACCGTTGCAGCGTCCTGGGGTCTCACTTGAGACTTTCAAGAAGAGATTGGACTGCCATTTGTCAGAAATGGTGTAGAGTTTCCTGCTTGAGCGGAGGGGGTTGGACTAGGTGACCTCCAAGGTCCCCCCCCCAGCTCTATTCTGATTGATCGACATCTTCTGACAAGCAAAGTCAGTGGGGAAGCCAGATTCGCTTAACAACCAAGTGACTAACTTATCGACTGCAGTGATTTGCTTAACAACTGTTGGCAAGCCAGGTTGTAAAATGGGAGAAAGCTCACTTAACAAATTCTCACTTTAGCAACGTAGATTTTGGGCTCAATTGCAGGCGTAAGTTGAGGACTACCTGTATAACTGCTCTTCTCAGTAAAGCCAATTGAGGGTGACACACAATGATAAATGCTGCGTTTCTAAGCTTTACCAGAAAATTTATTTCTCAAAATAATCCGGTTATGGTTGATTAAAGGAAGATCACACAATATGTCTGTCGATTTCACTCTGCTAGGCTTAATCTGTTGTCCCGAGTGGCTTTACTGGTTGTGTACAATGAAGGAAAGGGACAGAGTAATAATACAATAATCCGAAATGGTATAGGGCCGGGATGGCGAACCTATGGCACACGGAGCCATTTTTCGGGGCACGCGAGGCGTTGTCAGCCAGCCAGCGCGCATGCATGCACTGGCCGGCTGACTTCAGCCTTTTTTCGAGGCCATTTTTTGCTCTCCACAGGCTCCAGAGGCTTTATAGGAGCTTGGGGTGGGCGAAAACAGCCTCCCCCCACCCCGGAGGCCTTCCGGAGGGTTCAGGAGTTTCCCTGAAGCCTCCGGGGTGCAAAAAAACAGTCCTATGGGCTAACTGGAAGTTCAGAAACAGACTTCCATTTTTTCTTGTAGGGCCAGTTTTAGCCCTCTGGAGCCTTCAGGGGCCTTCCGGAGGCTTCGCTGAAGGCTCCGGAGGACGAAAAATGGACCTACGGACAAACCGGCTTACAGCTGTTTTCTGATTCTGAAATGGGATAGGATCTCCCGTTTGAGCAGGGGGCTGGATTGGAAGACCTCCAAGGTCTCTTCCATCTCAATTCTGATTCAGATGGTTGCCTTGTCCTCACTTAGCAACGCACAGTGATTTGCTTCACAATGGCAGTCAGGACTCCCAGGATTTCCATCACTTTTAAGAATATTGTGGTTTGTAGGAATGCATCGCTTAGTGGTGGAAATTCCACATTTCACCATCGTTAAATGAGGACAGCCTGTACTTGCATCTTAAAGCCCCTTCAAGTCCCCTCCCTTTGCCCTCCCTTCTCTTCCTGTTGATGATTATGACCCCCCCCGCCAAACTGTGCCCCCTCTCTTCCAAAACGGCCTCGGGTTGGCAGTCTTTGACATTTGCCGGGGTGTTAAGGGGAAACGCAAGGACTTTTTGACCCCCAACATACATTTCAGTTTCACCCGTAATCTGAGGGAGTTGTTGAAATTTGATTTCTCGGACAGCGAACCAGAGCAACCTGCCAGCTTTGACGGGGCCCCAGAAGAACAAGTTGAAGCATTTGACGATTGTCAGCTTAGCTTCCAGAATGAAGGTAAAGTAGAAAAGCTCTCAATTTTTAAAAAAAGCAGAAACGAAAACCAGTTATTTTCTGCAGGGGGAGCCAGTGGCAGACATACATGCAGAGGTCACCTCGATGGCTCTGCTCTGTTCTACTGAAAGCTAGAGAGTAGATGCCCACTCGGGACTTCCGTAAGGGAATCAACAAACTGGCCAAATTGGAACTTTGGTGCCTGAAGTATTGCCCTTCTATTTAGCCTTTGGACATGGGCCTGTTAGACAGACTTTCTTTCATTCTTTGTTTCTTTCTTTCCTTCCTTCCTTCTTTCTTTCTTTCTTTCTCTCTCTCTCTCTCTCTCTCTCTCCCTCCCTCCCCCTCCCTCCTTCTCTCTCTCATTTGTCTCTATCTATCCTTGGTATTCTTTATAATGCCTTGGTAAGGCCACCCTTAGAATACTGCATTCAGTTTTGGTCATCTCCACGATGTAAAAAAGATGTTGAGACCTTGGAAAAAGTTCAGAGAAGAGCAACTAAGATGCTCAAAGACCTGGAGACTAAAACATATGAGGAACGGTTGCAGGAACTGGGGATGTCTAGTTTAGTGAAAAGAAGGACCAGGGGAGACAGGATAGCATCTTCCAATGTCTCAGGGGCTGCCCCAAAGAAGAGGGAGTCAAGCTATTCTCCAAAGCAACTGAGGGTAGAACAAGAAGCAATGGGTGGAGACTAATTAAGGAGAGAAGCAACTTAGAACTGAGGAGAAACTTCCTGACAGAACAATTAATCAGTGGAACAGAAGTTGCCTCCAGAAGTTGTGAATGCCCCAACACTGGAGTGAAGATGATGTTGGATAACCATTTGTCTGGAACGGTATAGAGTTTCCTGCCTAGGAAGGGGGCTGGACTAGAAGACCTTCAAGGTCCCTTCCAACTCTGTTATTCTAAATCTTTTCTATCCCTCCTTCCTCCCTTTTTCTCTCTCTCTCTTTCTGTCTCTTTCTCCTTCATAAGGCGATTGGCCATTATACATAAAACCGTAAAGACACAAAAGCCATATTTAAATATTGCCATAAAAACCCGCATTCCTTTTAAAACACAAGCATTATCCGTGGGTGTTGTTTTCTGCATTTAAACGCAGTTTTTGGAAAAGATGTCCATGGCAGGAAAGCTTTAGGAACCCAGCCGTGCCTTTTGGGAGGAGTGTTTGCCTGGATCATAGCAAAGGCGTTTGTGGCTTAAAATTATAACAGGCGAGCGCGAGATCTACAAGCCCCCTTTTTTCCAGTGCAGTTGCAACTTTCAACGGTCACTAAATGAACCGCCGTGACCGTATAAGCCTCAGGGCTTTTGCTATGCCTCACTTCCGGCTATTCCTCCCCCCCCCCCCGCCCCCCAGTGCATCCCATATTCGGTGCTGCTGAAAGACCTGGAGATGCGGAACCTCCGGGAGCTGGAGGACCTGATCATCGAAGCCGTTTACACAGACATCATCCAAGGCAAACTGGATCAACGGAATCAAGTGCTGGAAGTGGATTTCTGCATCGGGCGTGACATTCAAAGGAAGGACATCAGCAACATCATTAAAACCCTCCATGAGTGGTGAGCTGTTCCCCTCCTTCCCTCCCTCTCTCCCTCTGGCCCGACAGGTTGTGGTGGGGGGTAGTGGTATCGCCCCTCTCCCTAATTTAGGCAGCATGGTCGTTTTTCCTCTCCTCCCTTCTCCCCCCCTCCTCCCATCCGTGATGGTGGAAGTTTTGTGTTGGCAGGTGCGACGGGTGTGAAGCCGTCCTGTTAGGAATTGAGCAGCAGGTACTTAGAGCCAACCAGTACAAGGAGAACCACAACCGAACTCAACAACAGGTGGAGACGGAGGTAAGTGTCTTATGCCGGCCCCGGCGGCGCAGTGGTCAGAAGGCGGTATTGCAGGCAAGCTCTGCCCACAGTCTGGAATTCAATCCTGGAGTTCAAGGTTGGACTCGGCCGTCTATCCTTTTGAGGTCAATAAAATGAGGACCCGGATTGTTGGGGGACAAGAGGCTGGCTCTGTAAACCGCTTAGAGAGGACTGTAAAAGCACTATGAAGCGGTATATAAGTCTAAGTGCTATTGCTTTCCCTCCCTCTCTCCCTCTCTCCCTCCCTCTCTCCCTCCCTCCTTCCTTCTGTCCATGGTGAAACAGTGTTTAGAAAGCAGTGTTGCAGGCTAACTCTGCCCACAGCTAGGAAGTTCGACTCTCACCAGGCTCACAATTGACTCCACCTTCTGTCCTTCTGAGCTCAATAAAATGAGGGCCCAGATTGTTGGGGTGAAGAGGCTGACTCTGTAAACCCCTTGGAGAGGGCTGAAAAGCACTAGGAAGCGGTATATAAGTCTTAAGTACTACTACCCTTCCTTCCTTCCTCCCTCCCTCCCTCTCCCTTCCTCCCTCCCTCCCTCCCTCCCTCCCTCCCCCTTCCTTCCTTCCTTCCTTCCTTCCTTCCTTCCTTCCTTCCTTCCTTCCTTCCTTCCTTCCTTCCTTCCTTCCTTCCTTCCTTCCTTCCGTGGTGAAACAGTGTTTAGAAAGCAGGGTTGCAGGCTAACTCTGCCCACAGCTAGGAAGTTCGACTCACCAGGCTCACAATTGACTCCGCCTTCTGTCCTTCTGAGCTCAATAAAATGAGGACCCAGATTGTTGGGGTGAAGAGGCTGACTCTGTAAACCCCTTGGAGAGGGCTGAAAAGCACTAGGAAGTGGTATATGTCTAAGTACTACTACCCTTCCTTCCTTCCTCCCTCCCTCCCTCCCTCCCTCCCTCTCCCCTCCCTCCCTTCCTTCCTTCCTTCCTTCCTTCCGTCCGTCCGTCCGTCCGTCCGTCCGTCCGTCCGTGGTGAAACAGTGTTTAGAAAGCAGTGTTGCAGGCTAACTCTGCCCACAGCTAGGAAGTTCGACTCTCACCAGGCTCACAATTGACTCCGCCTTCTGTCCTTCTGAGCTCAATAAAATGAGGACCCAGATTGTTGGGGTGAAGAGGCTGACTCTGTAAACCCCTTGGAGAGGGCTGAAAAGCACTAGGAAGCGGTATATAAATCTAAGTACTACTGCCCTTCCTTCCTTCCTTCCTTCCTTCCTTCCTTCCCTCCCTCCCTCCCTCCCTCCCTCCTTCCTTCCTTCCTTCCTTCCTTCCTTCCTCCCTCTCCCCTTCCTTCCTTCCTTCCTTCCTTCCTTCCTTCCTTCCTTCCTTCCTTCCTTCCTTCCTTCCTTCCTTCCTTCCTTCCTTCCTTCCTTCCGTGGTGAAACAGTGTTTAGAAAGCAGTGTTGCAGGCTAACTCTGCCCACAGCTAGGAAGTTCGACTCTCACCAAGTTCACAACTGACTCAGCCTTCCGTCCTTCTGAGCTCGATAAAATGAGGAGGCAGTGAAGCCGCTGACTCTGTAAACCGCTTAGAGAGGGCTGTGAAGCTCTGTGAAGCAGTATATAAGTGCTGTTGCTAGGTGGAGGATGGTTCTCATCAGGAAAGCAAACCCCAACCCCCATTTTTGAGATTGTCACACTTCTTTTTAACTGCCCCTCGCCCGCCCCCCCCCCACCTCACTTCCTCCACATCCTCTCTTGGAAGCCCAAGAATAAGCCGGCATTTTGAGCTCAGCATGTCAGAAATTCAGAAAATGCCTAACTTGATATTGCTGGTGTGTCGTACCCGAGAGAGGCAGTTCTCTTGGATATGACAGGCAACGCAAATGACATTGTAAACACAGGCAGTCCTCGATTTATAGCAGTTCCATTTAGTGACCGTTCAGAATTAAAACGGCCCTGGAAGAAAAAAGTGACTTGTGGCCTTTTCCACACAACCCTTGCTGCCACCCCTTATGCCACCTGATCAAAATTCAGGTGCTTGGCAACTGACTCACACTTACGACGGTCACGGGATTCCCCCTCTTGCCACCTTCTGACAAGAAAAGTCCATGGGGACGCCAGGTGATTCACTTAACAACAAGGTTACTGATGTAACTGCGGGGATCCACTTCACCCCCAGTGGGAAGAAAGGTCATTCAGTAGGGCAGAATTCACTTAACAACTCTCTCACGTAGGAGCAGTCATTTTGGGTCCCATTGTGGACGTAAATTGAGGACTACGTGTACTTTGAAAATTCAGCTCATCGCTTCTGTGGGCTTCTTCCTGGCCACAGAAGGCCGAATTGGCTGAAATCATGCTGACCCACTGCCCAATTTCCTCCTGCCCCCTGCCGAGGTGGTGCAGTGGTTAAATGCAGCACTGCAGGCTACTTCAGCTGACTGCAGTTCTGCAGTTCGGCTGTTCAAATCTCACCGGCTCAGGGTTGACTCAGCCTTCCATCCTTCCGAGGTGGGTAAAATGAGGACCCAGACTGGGGGGGCAATATATGCTGACTCTGCAAACCGCTTAGAGAGGGCTGAAAGCCCTATGAAGCGGTATATAAGTCTAACTGCTATTGCTATTGCTATCTATCTATCTATCTATCTATCTATCTATTGGATTGTTGGGGGCAATATGCTGACTCCGTAAACCGCTTAGAGAGGGCTGAAAGCTCTATGAAGCGGTATATAAGTCTAACTGCTATTGCTATTGCTATCTATCTATCATCTATCTATCTTTCTATCTATCTATCTATCTATCTATCTATCTATCTATCTATCTATCTATCTATCTATCTATCTATCTATTGGATTGTTGGGGGCGATATGCTGACTCCGTAAACCGCTTAGAGAGGGCTGAAAGCCCTATGAAGCGGTATATAAGTCGAACTGCTATTGCTATTTCTTAAGCCTGCCTTTCATTTCCTCCACTCCTAGCCCAGCTGTTCCCCTGACCTTCCTGGAGCTATTTATTTAGAGCAGGGGGTCTCCAACCATAGCAACTATTCTGCCTGGAGGACTTCAGCTTCCAGAATTCAGCAATCCCAACTTTCTATTTTCATACAAATAATTTTCTCTATTACATTTTATTTCTAGTAATAGTTCCACTTGGGAAGGAGTCAGTAAAAGACCATGTGCCTTTCGCCTTCTCCCCATAAATAAGGGTTTGAGTGCCATGTCCCAGAAGGTGGCGCTGTGCCCATATATTAGACTCGAGACGAGCGGTGTGGTTTATTTTTTATTTATTTTTTACTTTCCTGACCCCCCCCCCCCCAAACATCAAAAGCTGATGGATGGATGGACTCCCCTCCTCCTAATTGTTTCTCGACTCTTGTGCTTCTGCTTGTCTCTGCTGTGTTTTTGGGTTGATTTATTTTCCTTTTTTTAAAAATAGATTTTTATTTTAAACACAGAAACACATCAACAGAAACAGACACATGACTTAAAACAACATAGGAACAATAAGTTCCATCGTATATCATACCGCAGTTCCGTATCAGTTTCTTTGCAGTTAGTGTTTTCCCTTCTATACATTTCTATCTTGCATTCATGGTCCCCTTATTCGTTATCCATTTTTATGTACACTTCTATATTTGCTTATACTTAGCTATTTATAACAAAATATTGTTTACCTATATTGTGCTTTATATTCTTACTGTCATTTATTCTCTTACGTACAATTATAGGTATACATTCACGTATTTTCCTATTAGCTTGGTATCCGCGTAGGTAGTCCTCGACTTACAACAGTCTGTTTAATGACCGAAGTTACAACGGCACTGAAAAGACTCACGACCTTTTTACCAGATTTTTACACCTACCACCGTTGGCATCCTCCCTGTGGTCAGGCCATCGGAATTCATATGCTTGGCAACTGGCAAGTACTTGTGACGGTTGCAGTGTCTGGGGCGGGGGGCGGGGGGGGGTGTTCACGTGATCCGCTTCTGCGACCTTCTGACGAGCAGACCCAATGGGGGAAGCCCGATTCACTTTGCGACCGTGTTAACTACCTTAACCAGCTGCAGTGGTTCGCTTCATAGATGTGGCAAGAAAAGGACGTAAAATGGGGCGAATCTCACTTGGCGGCTGTCTCGCTTGGCGAGAGAAATGTGGGGGGTTCGACTGCGGCCGGAAGTGGAGAGGATTACCTGCAACGTCAAACGGTGATTAAGAGGCCCGCCATAAGTCAAGGACTACCTAGAACCGTGACGGCAAACCTATGGCATGCATGGCCAAAGTGGGACGCACGGCGTCGCCCATCCCTCTTCCGGGTTTCTCTCGCGCATGCGCACGCAACAATCGGTGGTCCTTGTGCATACGGCAGTGCCGGAAACGGAAGAACTGGCTCTTTTGTTTTCCAGGGATGAGCACATCTGCCGGCCAGCTGATCAGTGCGCATGCATGCACAGCAGTAACCGGAAGGCTTTGTAGCCGGCACGCATATAGCAATAGCAATAGTTAGACTTATATACCGCTTCCTAGGGCTTCCAGCCCTCTCTAAGCGGTTTACAGAGTCAGCATATCGCCCCCAACAACAATCCGGGTCCTCATTTTACCCACCTCGGAAGGATGGAAGGCTGAGTCAACCCTGAGCCTGGTGGGATTTGAACAGCCGAACTGCTGAACTGCAGTCAGCTGAAGTAGCCTGCAGTGCTGCATTTAACCACTGCGCCACCTTGGCATGCCGGAAACCGGAAGGTCATTTTCCAGGGCATGTGTGCCCCTGGGCAGCTCCTCTTCCGGGTTGCAGCCCAGGCAAGCATGCCCACGCAAAGCGCTCCCTTGTGGGCCCCTTGGGCCGTCGCCTGCCCGTGGCTCCCTTTTCACCCTCGCTGACCTATAACTTCGAACTGTTACTAAGAGGCTGGACATAAGTCGAGGACTACCTACAGAGAATCAGGCTGAGCTGAAGTTCTTTTCTCCTCTTCCTCCTCCGTCTTAAAGTGAAGAGAAGGACGCTCCCCCTGCTCTCTGTCCCTCATGTCGAAGGCGATGGAGCGGCCTGGCGGTCACAGAAACGTGGATGGCTCCCCCCCCTCTTAGATTAGAATAGCAGAGTTGGAAGGGACCTTGGAGGTCTTCTAGTCCAACCCCCTGCCTAGGCAGGAAACCCTACACCACTTCAGACAAATGGATATCCAACATCTTCTTAAAAACTCCCAGTTTGGGGCATTCACAACTTCTGGAGAAAAAATTGTTCCACTGATAAATTGTTCTCACTGTCAGGAAATTTATCCTCAGTTCTAAGTGGCTTCTCTCCTTGATTAGTTCCACCCATTGCTTCTTGTTCTGCCCTCAGGTGCCTTGGAGAATAGTTTGACTCCCTCTTCTTTGTGCAACTCCTGAGATATTGGAAGACTGCTATCCTGTCTCCCCTAGTCCTTCTTTTCATTAAACTAGACCATCCCCAGTTCCTGCAACCATTTCTCATATGTTTTAGCCTCCAGTCCCCTAATCTCTTTCTTGCTCTTCTCTGCACTCTTTCTAGAGTCTTCACATCTTTTCTACATCGTGGAGACCAAAACTGGATGCCGTATTCCAAGTGTGGCCTTCCCAAGGGATTATAAAGTGGTATTAACCCTTCCCTGCTTTGCTTCCTTCCAGGTCCTGAACATCAAGAAGACCTTGAAGACCACCGCCTCTTCCTCCTCTTCTGCCCAGGAGATGGACCAGCAGCTGGTCGAACGGGAGTGTCCTCCCCAGAGCAGAGGCAGCCCACCAAGAAGCTCTCCAAGGTCAAAGGGCTGGTCTCCAGTCGCCACTAGTGGCCAGAGCTGCTGCAGGGGGGGGGTAGGCTGCCTGGCGGGGGGGGGGGGGGGGCTCAGTGACTCTGGAGGGATGGGGTCCCGGGCCTCCCCGGCTTACCTGCCCCCTTTCCCCCACCAGCCCCTCCTTCTGCCAGCTTCTGCACCAGTGGACACTGCCAACGTTCTCCCGCGGAGCTTTGCATAAGGACTTTGGGGGGGGGGCTATATTTGGGGGGATGGGGGGGGTTAGGCGCTGAATAAGGAGGTGGCTAACTTTGGGGTCTTCCCATCAGGGGGTTTGGTGCCCATGGCACCTGGCAGCAGCGCACTTCCCCGGATGGCAAAGGGAGGTTGGGTTTTCCAGCCAACGGCCCAAGGGAGCACACACCCCTCCTTCCCCCCCCTCCTTCTCCTCCTCCTCTTCCTTCTCCTTCCCTCCTCCTCCTTCTCTTCTCCTCCTCCTCCTCTTCCTCCTTCTCTTCTTCCTCATCCTCCTCTTCCTCCGCCTTCTCCTCTTCCTCCTCCTCCTCCTCCTCTTCCTTCTCCTCTTCCTCCTCCTCCTTCTCTTCTTCCTCCTCCTCCTCTCCTCCTTCTCTTCTTCCTCATCCTCCTCTTCCTCCTCCTTCTCCTCCTCCTCCTCTTCCTCCTCCTCTTCTCCTCCTTCTCTTCTTCCTCCTCCTCCTCTTCCTCCTTCTCTTCTTCCTCATCCTCCTCTTCCTCCGCCTTCTCCTCTTCCTCCTCCTCCTCCTCCTCTTCCTCCTCCTCTTCCTCCTCCTCCTTCTCTTCTTCCTCCTCCTCCTCTTCCTCCTTCTCTTCTTCCTCATCCTCCTCTTCCTCCGCCTTCTCCTCTTCCTCCTCCTCCTCCTCCTCTTCCTTCTCCTCTTCCTCCTCCTCTTCCTCCGCCTTCTCCTCTTCCTCCTTCTCCTCTTCCTCCCTCTTCCTCCTCCTCCTCCTCCCCCCCTCCTCCTCTTCCTCCTCCTCCTCCTCCCCCCTCCTCTTCCTCTTCCTCCTCTCCTCCTCCTCCTCCTCCGTCTCTTGGGCCTTGATCTCCGAAGTCAACTCTCTACCTCAGGGCCCCCCCAAACTTTCCAGCTTGCAGATCGGCGGGCGGGGGTGGGTGGGGGAGAGGGGATGGTTCCACGCGAGCGTCGGGCGAGCGAATGCACAGCTCCCTGTGAGCGAAACGGCGCGCGCACGCCTGCCGCTCGTCCTAACGGAGCTTGTCAGCCACTTCCGCAGCCCACTAATGAATGGCCCGTGGCCTGGTACTGGTCCACAACCCCCCTCCCCCGGGGATTGGGTACCCCTGCTCTACCTCACGCTGGCAGGCGCCAGACATGTTTACTCACCCCCTTCTCTGGCTCTGCTTTGAAGCCCAGGTGCTTCTACCTGTGATAGCTCGGGTCCCTTCCTTGAGGTGGAGAGGGACGGGGGGGGGGGGCAAACAGCTGCTATTTCAACCTCCTTTCTGGCCCCACTTTTGTGTCTTGGATTCCCCACCCCCCAAGGCATGGCTGCCCGAGGAACATCGCCTAGTTGCCCCCCCCCTTCTCAGTCTGTCCTCCGCCCACATGTTCTGTGCTACCCCTTGGCTCCTGCAGCAGCTCTTGAAGACGCCCGTGGGCACCAGGGGGTGGGGAGGGGATCCAACCAAGAGGTCTCTATCCCAGTGTTTCTCAACCTTGGGGACTTTTAAGTCCTGTGGACTTCAACTCCCAGAATCCCCCAGCCAGCACAGCTGGCTGGGGGATTCTGGGAGTTGAAGTCCACAGGACTTAAAGTCTCCAAGGTTGAGAAACACTGCTCTATCCGACCCACCCCCACCCTCCCATCCTTCGCTGATCCTAAACTCTTAATTTGGGCCATTAACCCTTCGTTGGAGGTTCGGAACTTGAATTCTTTCTAGTTGTCTCTGACCCTCCTTTTTTTTTTTACGTTTCTTAAGATGGTTTGGACATTTCAACTTTTTTTTTTTTTTATTGATAATCTGTACAGACTCACGCAAGGTGGCTTGATCAGAAGGATTGTTTTCTATTAAAAAAGAAAGAAAGGAAAAAAGAAAGTCACCCCTGACTTCAGAGGGTGAGGCTTTATGGGTCAGTTTTGTCACATCTGGAGTTCCGCTTTTGGGGGTGGGGGCAAAATCGTGGGCACGCCAGCTCAAATGAGATTGCTTTTCCTGGATCTTCACCAGGGAGCCACGATCTCCCCACATGATAAGCCAGGGTTCCCCAATCTGGCCATCTTTTCTGATGGGTAGTCCTCAATTTACGACCGGTCACGTAGCATTTTCAGCACACGGCGACCGGCCTGCGTTCCCAGCTGTTTGCAACATCCTGCGGTAATATGACTGTTCATTATTATTTTTTTCCAAAACTGGTGTTTACGTCCGTTTTCCTGGCAAAAAACAGCCGAATCCACTGATGCGTCTGCATAGGTATTGCCTTTGCTTTATGACCACTGCAAAAGAGCCAAGGTGGCGCAGTGGTTAAATGCAGCACTGCAGGTTACTTCAGCTGACTGCAGTTCAGCAGTTCGGCTGTTCAAATCCCACCAGGCTCAGGGTTGACTCAGCCTTCCATCCTTCGAGGTGGGTAAATGAGGACCCGGATTGTTGTTGGGGGCAATATGCTGACTCTGTAAACCGCTTAGAGAGGGCTGAAAGCCCTATGAAGCGGTATATAAGTCTAACTATTGCTATTGCTATTGTCATAAAATCAGGTAAACCACAGCGTTACGACCGTCATGATTTACACCTTTAATTGCTGGGCTCAATTCTCGATTTCTGCACTGTCCCTTTGTGTGTGTTTGTGTGTGTGTCTGTGTGTGTGTTTTGACACAATCCCTTTTGCAACCTCCCGACAAGCAAAATCCATGGGAAGGCAGATTCACTTAACAACCGTGTGACTTAACAGCTGCAGTGATTCACTTAACCACGTTGGCAGAAAAGGCCGTCGAACGGTGTCAAAGCTCACTTAAAAAATGTCTCACTGAGCAGCGTACATTTTGGGCTCGGCTGTGGCCGTAAGTCGAGGACTACCTGTACAATAATTAAAAAAATGGAATTAACCAGCTGGAAACCCACAGCACCAACTTGCACAATCGCCTTCAATCCCAAGAACGCCGGTGGGCAAAAGAGCTGCTTGGGAGTAGCAAAAGTGGTAGTGCTTCCTTTCACCCCCCAAGCCCCCCCCAAATATAAGGGGGCACAGACAAGAAAATGGGTCAAACCAGAAATTAAAGGTATGGACATAAAAAAAGGAGCCATATAAATTACAGGCATTTGCCAGACGACGTGGTTTTTATCCTGGAAGACCCACAAGAAAATGGACTGAAAACTTAATTAGGAAAATTGAAGAATACAGTGAAGTAGCAGGACCGAAAATAAGCAAGGATAACACTAAAATGATAGTTTAAACCAGTGTTTCTCAACCTTGGCAACTTGAAGATGTCCGGACTTCAACTCCCAGAATTCCCCAGCCAGCGAATGCTGGCTGGGGAATTCTGGGAGTTGAAGTCCGGACATCTTCAAGTTGCCAAGGTTGAGAAACACTGGTTTAAAATGTCCTAGTTTAGAGTTTCTCAACCTTGGCCACTTTTAAGATGTGTGGACTTTGACTCCCAGAATTCCCTAGACAGTTTTAAAATGCGTGGACTTCTGGGGAATTCTGGGAGTTGAAGTCCGGACATCTTCAAGTTGCCAAGGTTGAGAAGCTTTTAGCTTTAAAGAAAAAAAAAAGCCTCACCTGAATTGCAGGGAAAAAATAGGTAAAACCTTAAAGGTGGCTTAAGACACTGAGCTTGTCAATCAGAAGGTCGGCATTCTGGTGGTTCGAATCCTTAGTGCTGCGTAATGGAGTGAGCTCCCGTGACTTGTTCCAGCTTCTGCCAACCTAGCAGTTCGAAAGCACGTAAAAAATGCAAGCAGAAAAACGAGCCACCTTTGGTGGGAAGGTAACAGTGCTCCATGCGCCTTCGGCGTTGAGTCATGCCGGCCACATGACCACAGAGACGTCTTTGGACAGCGCTGGCTCTTCGGCTTTGAAACGGAGATGAGCACTGCCCCCTAGAGTCAGGAGCAAGCAGGGGAACCTTTACCCTTTAGTTTGTGGAAAGAACTAGGGGAGCATCTTCCCAATATTTGCTCCAAATTAAGGGAGTCAAGCTATTCTCCAAAGCATCAGAAGACAAGAAGGAATGGATGGGATCTCATCAAGGAGAGAAGCAAGCTAGAACTAAGGAGGGATTTCCTGACAGGACAATGGCGGTAAATCAGCGGAACAAATCGCCTCCGGAAGTTGTAGGTGCTTCAACACTGGAAGTCTTTAAGAAGAGATTAGACAACCATTGTCTGAAGTGATGTAGGGTTTTCCTGCCTGAGCAGGGGTTGGACTAGAAGACCTCCAAAGGCCCTTACAGGCTCTGTTATTCTGAAATAGTTAAATGTGGCCTCCAGGATCACAAGAACAGCTTTAGATCAGAGGTCTCCAACCGTGGCAGCTTTAAGCCTGGCGGACTTCAACTCCCAGAATTCCCCAAAGGGGAATTCTGGGAGTTGAAGTCCGCCAGGCTTAAAGCTGCCAAGGTTGGAGACCCCTGCTTTAAACTGCAGCCGATGTCCCTTAAAGCTAAGAAAAGAGACATTGCCCTCCCAAGTTTACGTTCTATTGCAATATTGTCGTCCGGTGTTGGGAACCGAGCGTGTCCTTATTTATTCTCGACCAAAACCTTGGTTTGCTCCTTCCCATCTTGGGCAGCCTGGCTGTCAGCAACCGACCGTCGCATCGTGATGGCTGCAGAATCCCTTCTGCGATATTTAAGGCACCTGTTCCTTCACTCCGCTGAGGGATGAGGGATCCCAGGGCCAAGGGAAGGCTCCTTTGGAACCAGCGGGGGTTCCCTGGGCATCCTCTGCCAGAGAGAAGAAAGAAAGAGATTCTGCCAGCCTTGGCAAGTTTATGATTTGCGGACTTCATGCTGGCTTGGTGTTGTGACCTGTTTAGTGCCCAGCAGAGCGGGCCATAGATTCGGATGGTGAGGAGGTTGGGGAGGAAGATGGGTCAGTCCTGGAGTCTGAGGGAGGCTCGGACGAGGGCTCTGGGTTGGAGGCAGAGAGGGGCCAGGGCCGTCCGACAGTTATCAGCTGCCTTCAGAGTCAGACATCAGTGAGGCAGAAGAACAGCTGGAGCCTGTTTCCCACTATGCGCATGTGCAGAGTTGCCAGACGAAGGGAACAGCTAAAGAACAGGGTTGACTTGGGAGTAAGGCCACAGATTGGACAGTGAATGGCCCCTCCCATAAGGGAATAAAAGAGGAGCAACAGGGGAGTGGAGTTTGCAGGAGACAATTAGTTCGCTCATTGGTTCGTGACTCTCCGAGGCTCCTTGCCAAGTTTTGCAGAGATCGGCCTGGCAGCTCTCCAAGCCAGATAAGGTCTGTGACTGTAAATCCTCCCTTGAAAGACCTTTGCTGGATGAGAATGAGCAGAATTCACAGTCAATGAATAAAAGGTTTTTTTGTCGGGACCAGGAGTTTTGCTTTCCTGCTTTCGGTCTGAACACGGGGGAATTCTGGGCGTTGAAGTCCACAAGTCTTAAAGGTTGCGCGCGCGCACACACACACACACGGTTTATACCAAACCTCACCTGGCTCCTGAATGAATTCCTTTAGAACATTTATCTGGCCGCCCACTCACAGCAACCCCAAGTACAGATATTTGGGAATGAGAATTAACCTGTTTTCTGAGTTTCGTTTGCATAAATAAAATGTACGGATTCGTCTCTTTCCTGGTTGTGTCTCCCCATTGTGTTAAATCCAGCAAGGGAGGCACACCCCGGATCCCATCCGTGTCAAATGTCAGGCACAAGAGCTTTTTCTGCCATGGCACCTGCCCTCTGGAACATCCTCCTCCCCCCCCAAAAAAATATTAGATTTTCCCCAATCTTCCTGGCTCTTCACCCCCAAAACCTGCTTTTGCCATCAAACCTGAGGCTCTGAATCACATGGGTGAGCCTGTGTTGTGGCTTCTTTCGGAGTCTCTGTTTTCATGTCGTTTTGGTGTCTGGTTGTGTTTAAATTCTGTTTTAATTGCAAGCAGCCAGCTGAATGAGACAGCTGGTCTTATCAACTGGACGGAATAACCAGAAAACTCTGGTTCAGGGTTTAACTTGGTCGTTTTCTTGCAGGCGTTTCGTGACCCAACTAGGTAACATCATCAGTGCTAGTCAGGAGTGAGGTTTGCAGAGAGGAGGAGGAGGAGGACAGTTGTGGGGTCCTGGGTGCTCTCTGAGCTTGGTTGCTTTCTTGCAGACATTTCATCCCCCGATTTGATAACGTCATCAGTGCTAGAAGAGAGGGGGTTGTGGAGAGGGGATTGGGGGATGGAGGGGGGAATTGTGGGGTCCTTGGGTGCTCTCGGAGGTTGGTTATTTTCTGCAGACGCTTCATGACCCAACTAGGTAACATCATCAGTGCTGGAGAGAAGGGGTTTGTGGAGAGGAAAAGGAGGACTGTGGGGTCCTTAGCTGGTTTGTTTTCTTGCAGGCGTTCGTGACCCAACTAGGTAACATCATCAGTGCCAGGGGGGAGTGGGGTTGTGAAGGGGGAAGAAGGAAGGCAATGACACCTGTGGGGTCCTTGGTGGTCTCTGAGCTTGATTATTTTCTTGCAGACGTTTCATGACCCAGCTAGGTGACATCATCAGTGCCAGAAGGGAGTGGCATGTGTAGTGAGGAGGAGGAGGACTATGGGATTCTTGGCGTCCTCTGAGCTGGTTGTTTTCTTACAGATGTTTCATCACCCAACTGGATAACATCATCCGTGTTTGCTCCCTACTGTGAGCAGACAGTAGCTTGCCCTGCCAGCGAGGTGGGGGTGTGGTAGACCCATAGAGATAAACCACACGTTTGCGCACCATTGAAAGGAGCCAACAAAAAGACGAGAAGACATCCTCTCCAGCAACCAACACCCAGATAAGCGGGGATTATCACCAGACAAACAATCGGGCGAAAACAATACTCGATCCAGGAACTACCAAAGAGGAAACCACGCCCCCATCAACGCCGGCAGGGAAATCTACTTTGTATAAACCAGGAGCAAACTCCACACCTCTTCAAGTTGCCAAATTGGGATTCCCCCACTGTTAGGTAGTCCTCGGCTTACAACAGTCCCTTTAGTGACCGTTCAAAGTTACAACAGCCTTGAATGAAGTGACTTATGACCGTTTCCCACACGTATGACCCTTGGGGGCATCTCTCTGGTCGTGTGATCAAAATTCAGGCGCCTGGGCAACTCATATTTATGACGGACAGAGTGTCCTGGGGGGGGGTCACGTGATCCCTTTTTGCGACCTTCTGACAAGCGGAGTCAGTGGGGAAGCCCGGTTCGCTTAACAGCCACGTTGCTAACTTTAAAAAAAGAACCGTAATGATTCACTTAGCAACAGTGGCAAGAAAAGTTGCAAAACGGGGTAAATGTCTATGGAGATTTCCTGGTTCTCCCAAAGGGGCTTTTTTTTTCAGGAGGCAATTGAACTTTCTTGTTTTTTCTTTCGAAGAGGTTTCGCTTCTCATCCAAGAAGCTTCTTCAGCTCTTATCTTCGGAGTTGAAGAAGCTCCTTGGATGAGAAGAGAAATGTCTTCAAGGGGGGGGGGGGGAAAGGAAGTCCAGCTGCCCCCTGGGGGGGGGGAAACATTTGGGACAAAACAGGGTAAAATTTACGTAACAAATGTCAGAATTTCTGGCGGCAATTGTGGTCGTAAGCCGAGGACTCCCTCGATTTAGTCTGAGATTTAGTTTCAACCATTAAAGAAGAAGGGGATAATATTCATTGGCCCTCAAAGAGAAATTGCTAGATGAAATTTAGCAGTTGTAAATTTAGAAATTTAGCAGTTGTGTTAAAGGTAAAAGTTCCCCTCGCACATATGTGCTAGTTGTTCCCGACTCTATAGCAATAGCAATAGACTTATATACCGCTTCATAGGACTTTCAGCCCTCTCTAAGCGGTTTACAGAGTCAGCATATTGCCCCCAACAACAATCCAGGTCCTCATTTTACCCACCTCGGAAGGATGGAAGGCTGAGTCAACCTTGAGCCTGGTGGGATTTGAACAGCCGAACTGCTGAACTGCAGTCAGCTGAAGTAGCCTGCAGTGCTGCATTTAACCACTGCGCCACTGACAATGGGTATTATGATTATTATTAGCTCCATACGGAGCGGTGCACTTAATAATTAAAAATACCTCCACAGGGGATTCAAATAGCAATAGCAATAGCAGTTAGACTTATATACCGCTTCATAGGCCTATCAGGCCTCTCTAAGCGGTTTACAGAGTCAGCATATTGCCCCCAACAACAATCCGGGTCCTCATTTTACCCACCTTGGAAGGATGGAAGGCTGAGTCAACCCTGAGCCGGTGAGATTTGATATCTCTAGGGGGCAATGCTCATCTTTGTTTCAAATCTGAAGAGCCAGCGCTGTCCGAAGACGTCTCCGTGGTCATGTGGCCGGCATGACTAAACGCCAAAGGCGTACCCAACGCCGTTACTTTCCCACCAAAGGTGGTTCCTATTTCTCTACTTGCATTTTTTCACATGCTTTCGAACTGCTAGGTTGGCAGAAGCTGGGACAAGTCACGGGAGCTCACTCCGTTACGCGGCGCTCGGGATTCGAACCACCTTTCCGAGCGACAAGCTCAGCGTCTTTAGCCACGGAGCCGCCACGAAGCAGTAGCGTTAACGAAACAAAAGAAAGGCCGAAAGACTTCCAGTCTTAGTGAGTTTAATTGGGACATTTTTGAAAAGTCTCATTGTAATTTCGGTTAAAACATCAGGTTCCTTTTGAAACCTTTGGTAACTAGCATGCAAGTTCTTATTTTTTTTTTTACAAATTTGCTTTTTATCCGCGGTTATCTAAAGCCTCGTTCCAAACCCACAATTTTAAAAGAAAAGATTTGCCTCCGATTTGAAGAAGAAGAAGAAAAAAGACAAGTTTTATCAACCGTACATGGATTTTTTTCCCCTTTTCTTCCAGCAAATCCAAATCCAAATATTCAGGATGAGAGGGAAATGGGGGGGGGGGGGGCGGGAGGGAGGGAGAACAAAAAAGAAGTTATACAATACTCGGCCCCTTTTCATTTCGTTTACATAAATAAATTTTTTCTTCTTATAAATATCTCTTTATAAACAATATATAAATAGCTTTTACAACTTAAATACATTTATGCGTGACACGAATGTACAAACAGCAATTTCGATGGCATACCCAGCGGGGGTTTTTTCCCCCCCTCCGTCTCCAGAAAGGGTCCTATGTTGTGTGTGTGGGGGGAAAAGTTGTGCGTGGAGTAGGTGGTCCAGTGGTGGGTTCCGGATCCCCTTCCAACCGGTACGGTTGGAACGGGCTCGGCGACGTCCACAAGGACACGGGCAGTGGGTGCATGGATCTTAGCGCCTCCACAAGGCTCAGCGAGGCTCCAGCTGCTCTGCGGAGCGTCGTGCAGATGCTGTTATGCGCCATGTGCATGTAGGGAAGCCTTAAAAGACTGATAAGGAGCTTGGGCGGGCAGGTGGGCCCTCCGGAGCACCGTACCGGAACGATATCCGGTGCTCCGGGCTGGCTCCGGTATGCCCGTACTGGGGCGTACCGCCTGCAACCCAACATTGGTGTGGTGGTGTTATTGTGTTGGTGTCTGTTGATTTATATGTATATATACATATACATATATATATGTAGGTCTTTGGTGATTCGGGTTTTCTCCCGCGTAAAATTGGAAGTGTCTTGGCGACGTTTCGACGAAGTCTCATTCGTCGTCTTCAGGCGTGCTTGCTCGGCTTGGTGCTGAAAGCACCAAGCCGAGCAAGCACACCTGAAGACGCCGAATGAGACTTCGTCGAAACGTCGCCAAGACACTTCCAATTTTACACGGGACAAAACCCGAATAACCAAAGACACACACACAGACACAAACACACGGCGTCTATGTATGTATTAGGTAAGAGAGGAAGATTTGGGGGGTGCAAAACTCAATCCAGCCCTACCCAGCCCCCTCCCACTCAAAATGGTCGTTTCGGCTTCAGGCTCTTCGTACCGACAGGAGGCAGGCTGTGTGGGCCTTGGGGTCCCGCCAGTCGGGCCCTGGGTGACTGCAGGGGATGTCCAGAAATGTCCGCGGATGGGGGTGGGGTGTCCCTTCAAAGATCTGGAAATAAAAAGCATCGAGAGAGTCATAAGGGGGACGCTGGCCAAGGGAGGAGCAACCTGGAATGAAGGAGAAACGTCCGAACAATGATTAACCAGCGGAACAGCTTGCCACCAGAGGTTCTGGAGGTGAAGCTGGATGAAGCCACTTGTTCTGGAATGAGATAGGGTGCCCTGCTTGAGCAGGGGGCTGGACTAGATGACCCCCTAAGGTCCCTCCAAGCTCTATTTTGATTCTGAAATGGGATAGGGTCTCCTGCTTGAGCAGGGGGCTGGACTAGATGACCCCCAAAGTCCCTCCCAGATCGATTTTGATTCTGAAATGGGATAGGGTCTCCTCCTTGAGCAGGGGGCTGGACTAGATGACCCCCTAAGGTCCCTCCCAGATCGATTTTGATTCTGAAATGGGAAAGGGTCTCCTCCTTGAGCAGGGGGCTGGACTAGATGATCCCCTAAGGTCCCTCCCAGCTCAATTCTGACTCTGAAATGGAATAGGGTGTACTGCTTGAGCAGGGGGCTGGACTAGATGACCCCCAAGGTCTCCCTCCCAGCTCAATTCTGACTCTGAAATGGGATAGAGTGCCCTGCTTGAGCAGGGGGATGGACTAGATGACCCCCAAGGTCCCTCCCAGCTCAATTCTGACTCTGAAATGGGATAGAGTGCCCTGCTTGAGCAGGGAGATGGACTAGATGACCCCCAAGGTCCCTCCCAGCTCTATTTTGATTCTGAAATGGGAAAGGGTCTCCTCCTTGAGCAGGGGGCTGGACTAGATGACCCCCTAAGGTCCCTCCCAGCTCAATTCTGACTCTGAAATGGAACAGGGTGCCCTGCTTGAGCAGGGGGCTGGACTAGATGACCCCCAAGGTCCCTCCCAGCTCGATTTTGATTCTGAAATGGGATAGGGTCTCCTGCTTGAGCAGGGGGCTGGACTAGATGACCTCCAAGGTCCCCCTCCCAGCTGTATTCTGACGGATCGACATCCAACCTCTTTACAGAAAAAAAAAAGACCGCAGGTAGCCCTCGGCCAACGACCCCAGCTGAGTCTCAAATTTCCGTTGCTAAGCGAGACATCGGTCAAGCGAGTTTTGCCCCGTTTTACCACTTTCCTTGCCCCCCTTGTTGAGGGGAATCCCTGCAGCAATTAAGTTAGGGACCCGGTGGGACGAAGTGAATCTGTCTCCCCCGTGGATTTGGCTTGTCCGAAGGCCGCAAAACGGGGAATCACGTGACACCCCCTCTCCCCGGGACGCTGCGACAGTCACAAATATGAATCAGTTGCCAAGCATGTGATGTTACGACGGCTGTTAAGTTTGAAAAAGATCGTAAGTCGCTTTTTTCAGGGCTGTTGGAAGTTTGAACAGTCATTAAACGAAGTGTTATAAGTTGAGGACTACCTGTAACAGTTGGAAGGGACCTTGGGGGTCATCTAGTCCAGTGGGCCTCCAAACTTGACAACGTGAAGACTTGTGAACTTCAACTCCCAGAATTCCCCAGCCAGCAAAGCTTCACAAGTCTTCAACTTGTCAAGTTTGGAATTCTGGGAATTGAAGTCCACACCTCATAAAGTTAACTAAGGTTTGAGACCCAACTGTACTAATCTCAAGCAGTAATCCTCAATTTATGACCACACCTGGGGCCCAACTCTCCCTCCCTAAGCAAGGCGGTTGTCCAGTGCACATTTTACGACCTTTTTTCGCTAAGCGAATCCGGAGGTTGTTAAGGGAAACATGCAGTCATTAAGCAAATCCGGCTCCTCCCCCCGTTGGCTTTGCTCTGGGTGCCGCATCCGTCATAAATGGCAAATGGTAAGAACGGTCGTAAAATGAGGCAAAGTCCCCTTAAGAAACATCTCGACAACCGAAATTTTGAGCTCGTAAAATCATGGTCGTAAGTCGAGGACTACCTATATAGCAGCGTTTGAGGCCTAGAAAGTACAGAGAGTCCTCGAGTTACGACCCTGATGGAGCCCGGAATGTAACTCTTGCTAAGCAAAAACATTGGTTAAGCGCGTTTAGCCCCATTTTACGACCTTACTTGCCACGGTCGTTAAGTGAATCACTGCAGTTGTTAAGTTAGTCACACGGTTGTTAAGTGAATCTGGTTTCGCCATGGGTTTGGCTCGTCGGAAGGTCGCAAAAGGGGATCGCGCGAACCTGGGATTCTGCGGCCGTCACAAATACGAGTCGGCTGCCAAGCGTCTGTGTTTTGGTCACGTGATCCTGGGGATGCTGAAAACGGTCGCAGCTATGAAACACGGGCCTAAGTCGCGTTTCTCAGTGCGGTTGTAACTTCGGACGGTCACTAAACGGACTGTTGTAAGTGGAGGACTATCTCTGGCAGGCTGAATAGCTTTATCGTCGTCCAGGAACAAAATCAACCCACTGTACACGGCCCATCAAGATTACGGCCTCTCAATACAGCCAGTCCTCGACTTATGACCACAAGGGAGCTCAACAATTTCTGCCGCTAAACAAGACGTGAGCTTTGCCACATTGGACGGCCTTTCTTGCCACAATTGTTAAAT
Source organism: Thamnophis sirtalis (assembly GCF_051295495.1). Classification (NCBI taxonomy): domain Eukaryota; kingdom Metazoa; phylum Chordata; class Lepidosauria; order Squamata; family Natricidae; genus Thamnophis; species Thamnophis sirtalis. The sequence continues at coordinate 3,655,874 of NW_028261391.1, forward strand.
GAACCACGGCAGTCGATAAGTTAGTCACACAGTCGTTAAGTGAATCCGGCTTCCCGATGGACTTTGCTGTCAGAAGGGCGCAAGAGGGCATCATGTGACACCACCACCACCACCCCGGGACACTGACCGTCATAAGTATGAATCCGTTGCCAAGCGCCTGAATTTTGATCACAAAATGGGGGATGCTGTAACGATCGTTAAGTGTGAAACACGGTTTCTTAGTGCCGTTGTTACTTGAAACCGTCACTAAATGAATTTTGTGCCCAGGCCCATTTGTGTCATGTTCATCTTAATTTAAACATCTTTAATAATAAGATTTATTAGGGATTTAGGAGATGCGCACCCACAGAATTGCTTGCATTCTGTGGGGGGGAAATTCAATCAACCGGAATCAAAGCTGGAAGGGACCTTGGAGGCCTTCTAGTCCAACCCCCTCCACAGCTGAACCTTCTCCATCTGGTCTTCTTCTCATCAGATTGCAAGTCACGAAAAGCACCTTCCATTGACTTCATCCCTACATTCCCTGTGCCCACAAATCATGAACGGGACAACAGAGTGGAAGGGACCTTGGAGGTCTTCTAGTCCAACCCCCTGTTGAAGCAGGAGACCTTATACCATTCCAGACAATGGGCAATCTCTTCTTAAAAACTTCCAGTGATGGGAGCTCCCACAACCTCCGGTGGCAAGCAGTTCCACTGGTTAATTGTCCTCACAGTCAGGAAATGTCTCCTTTACTTCTCAGTTGCTTCTCTCCTTGATTAGTTTCCACCCATTGCTTCTTGTCCTGCCCTCAGGTGCTTTGGAGAACAGGCTGACCCCCCTTCTTTGGGGTAGCCTCTCAGTTATTGCAACCCATCGTTCCCAGAATGAGGCGCTTCTCCCGGGAGTCCTTCTTCTTTCTCATTAGGTGGTGAAGTATTTGGGTTTTAGAAGATGATAGATGATAGATAGATAGATAGATAGATAGATAGATAGATAGATAGATAGATAGATAGATAGATAGATAGATAGATAGATAGATAGATAGATAGATAGATACTGTAGATAGATAGATAGATAGATAGATAGATAGATAGATAGATAGATAGATAGATAGATAGATAGATAGTGTAGATAGATGATAGATAGATAGTGTAGATAGATGATAGATAGATAGATAGATAGATAGATAGATAGATAGATAGATAGATAGATAGATACTGTAGATAGATAGATAGATAGATAGATAGATAGATAGATAGATAGATAGATACTGTAGATAGATAGATAGATAGATAGATAGATAGATAGATAGATAGATAGATAGATAGATAGATAGATAGTGTAGATAGATGATAGATAGATAGATAGATAGATAGATAGATAGATACTGTAGATAGATAGATAGATAGATACTGTAGATAGATAGATAGATAAATAGATAGATAGATAGATAGATAGATTGATAGATAGATACTGTAGATAGATAGATAGATAGATAGATAGATAGATACTGTAGATAGATAGATAGATAGATAGATAGATACTGTAGATAGATAGATAGATACTGTAGATAGATAGATAAATAGATAGATAGATAGATAGATAGATAGATAGATAGATACTGTAGATAGATAGATAGATAGATAGATAGATACTGTAGATAGATAGATAGATAGATAGATAGATAGATAGATAGATAGATAGATGATAGATAGATAGATACTGTAGATAGATAGATAGATAGATAGATAGATACTGTAGATAGATAGATAGATGATAGATAGATAGATAGATAGATAGACAGACAGACAGACAGACAGACAGAATGATTGATAGATAGATAGACAGACAGACAGAATGAGAGAGAGAGAGATACTGGAGAGAGAGAGAGAGAGAGAGAGCTTTGGTGACTCCATCCAGCCACCTCCTTCTCTGCCGTCCCCTTCTTCTTCTTTTGCCCTCCATCGTTCCCAGCATGAGGCTTTTCTCCAGGGAGTCCTTCCTTCTCCTTAGGTGGCCAAAGTCTTTGAGTTTCCTCTTCAGGATCCGGCCTTCTAAGGAGCAGTCAGGGTTGATCTCCTCTGACCGGTTGGATGGCCTTGCAGTCCAAGGGACTCAATGCAGGAGTCTTCTTCTCCAGCACCAGAGTTCAAAGGCCTCCATTCTTTGGCGCTCAGCCTTCCTTACGGTCCAACCTTCACAGTCATCCATTGCAAGTGGGAAAACCGTAGCCTTGACTATACACAATTTTGTTGGCACAGTGATGTCTCTGCTTTTTTGTCGGCTGTCTAGATTTGCCATCGCTTTCCTCCCCAGGAGCAAATGTCTCTTAATTTCTTGGCTGCATGTCCCACATCTCAGGGCATAAAGCATGGCTAACTTTTCCAAAGAGCTTCCTTTTTTAAAATAAAATTAAAAAGTCCACTTCAAAGAGGAATTGCAAATGCCATCCTGACTCTTTTAAAAAATGTCCCGACACAGGAAAACAACGAACAACAACAACAACAACATCCAATTCACACGAGGGCCTTCTGTAGACAAAATAGCTTTTTGTGCAACTTGCTAATGAAAAAACAATTTGTTCCCAGCATCCACCTGGTTAATGACCTGGCCCTAAATTTAGGATGCTCACATCCTAAACTTCCTCTGGGCTCTTTCTTCAAAGCAACCCTGCCAAGTTGAAAAAACGCACAGTCCTCGACTTACAACGATTCACTTAGTGACCGTTTGATGTTACGACGGCCCTGGGGAAAAAGCGACTTAGACCGTTTCCCCTCCTACACACACACACACACACACACACTTGTGACCTTTGTGGCATCCCCGTGATCCAAACTCAGCGGCTTGGCAACTGACTCGTACTTACGACCGTTGCAGTGCCCCATGGTCACGACATTCCCGACAAGACAACGGGGAACCTAGATTCACTTAACAACGGTGTTACTAATTGAACACCAGCAAGGGTTCGCTTAACCACTGTGGCGAGAAAGGCCGTCAAAGGGGACGAAATTCACTGGGGATGCGTCTCACTTAACAACGGAAATGCCGGGCTCAATTGCCATAAGTCGAGGACTAATTGTAGGATGCTAATAGCCTAAGAATTCCCCCCCCCCCCCCCACAACCTCGGCAGCTTAAAGACAGGTGGACCTCAACTCCCAGAATTCCCCAGCCGTCTGGCTGGGGAATTCTGGGAGTTGAAGTCCACCTGGCTGAACAAGGTTCAGAGATGCAGATGTATGCTGATTTTTCTTCCAGCTGTTCGCTCCCTATTTCATCCCACCTCCTTTTTTTTTTTTAATCATTCTGCTTTGCCAGGGATTTTTTTTCTTCTTCCCCAAACGAGAATTTGCGGCTAAGCGAAGGCGAAATAAAGCTGGCAACCTGGTATTAATATTCGTCAGCCTTTTAATAAAGCCTTTTAATTAAGACCTACAAAAAGAACCAGAAGAATTTCCGTGGGGGGGGGGGAGGATTAAAAAAGCACCTGTCCAGGGTTTTGGCATGGCTGTACGAGACATCAAACATAAAATAAAATAAATAAAAACGTGGCAATTTGGAAGCTTAAAAGAAATTAAAATTTGTCGTTGGGGAAAAAAAAAAGACTTTCGAGAACGACTCCTTCAGAGGTTCTCAAGTTTCAGCAGTTCATTTAGTGACCGAAGTTACAACCGTGTCACTAACTGAACCACCGCAATGATTCCCTTTCCAGCCATGGCAAGAAAGGTGGTAAGGTAAAGGTTCCCCTGGCACATATGTGCCAGGCGTTCCCGTCTCTAGGGGGCGGTGTTCATCCCTGTTTCAAAGCCGAAGAGCCAGCGCTGTCCGAAGACGTCTCCGTGGTCATGTGGCCAGCATGACTCAATGCCGAAGGCTCACGGAACGCTGTTCCCTTCCCACCAAAGGTGGTTCCTGTTTTTCTACTGGCATTTTTTACCTGCTTCTGAACTGCTAGGTTGGCAGAAGCTGGGACAAGTCACGGGAGCTCACTCCGTTATGCGGCGCTAGGGATTCGAACCGCCGAACTGCCGACCTTTCTGATCGACAAGCTCAGTGTCTTAGCCCCTGAGCCACCGCGAAAGCGGGCAAGATGGGACAAAACTCACTTTAAAAATGTCTCGCTTGGCAACAGGAATTTAGGTCTTAATTAAAAGGCTTTATTAAAAGGCTGATGAATATTAATAGCAGGTTGGCAGCTTTATTTCGCCTTCGCTTAGCCGCAACAGGAATTTTGGAATTGTGGTCATAAAGCGAGGACAAGCTGCATTCAAAGGAACCTCGCTGGAGGTGAACCTACTGCAGAGGTTCCAGATCTGCGGGAAATTCTAGATCACAGTTCCCATCGTGCACAGCGGCATTATCTGAGGATGACGGGAGCACCTACCCAGGAAAAACCGGCGTGCAGAGGCTTAAAATAAAACAATTCGTAAAATAAATGCGACCAATAAGACACATTTCATGCCGGGATCCATCCTCTTTGTTTTAAGTTTTCTCATGCCGAGTTGGGGCTGGAACCATCCCCGCTATGCAACAGATGTGCAAAGAAGCTCTCGCAAAGCCGTCTGCATATATTTATATGTATTTTATTTTAAATGGACAAATAAAAACTCTTTCCAGAGTTAGAAAGCTAACAAAGCCAGCTATAATTATGCCCCGGCGCTTCATTTAGCCAGAAACAGGTGGCAGCCAAATCCGAGGGTTGTTTTTTAGGGGTGAAAAAAAAAAATTTGCACTACCCTTTTGTGCAGTTTGGGATCCGAGATATTGTTGTGTCTGGGGGGGACGGGACAGGGAACACCCCAAATTCTGCCCCTTTCCTTGTGCAGGAAACCCTGGAGAAATTTATTCAGCCTACGTTATAAGAAGCATCTTTGGAGAAATGGGAATTTTGGTGCAAAATTGGCTGCCCAAATTTGAACGGGCTGTAAAATAACTCGCGCACCGGCTGTGCCAGCTTGCAGCCGTTCCCGGCATTGAAACAACTCTTAAGAGAAATCTCTCTTCGGCCTTAAAATTGGAGCGTTTCTTTTTTAAAAAAAGAACTTATTTCATAATCGCTGCTGATTTTAATATTTCATGCTTTTTACGAGGTTTGCAAGCAGACAAGCGATGGTCGGTACATAAATTCAATGAATTAATAAAAATTGGAAAGGCGGCACAGGCCGGTTTTTGCCGCGTCGTTCAGCGGCTGAAGAATTTGGAAGGAAAACAATGTGCGACCAATTGCACATTTGCTCACAATTCCGTTACACAACCAAGAGAGAGAAACATCGGTTGTCGGCCATCTGCAGATGTCTGCAGGAAACAGGACCAGTCTCTCTACAGGTGGTCCTCAACTTAACCACCACAACGGAGCCCAAAATTTCCGTTGCTAAGTGAGACGTTTGCCAGGTGAATTTTTGCCCCATTTTCTGACCATTCCTGCCGCACTTGTGATGTGAATCACAGCGCAGTTCGTGAGTTGCGCAGTGAATCTGGATTCCCTCTTGACTTCGAGGGTCAGAAAATCGCAAAAATCCAGCTGTGCTGGCTGGGGAATTCTGGGAGTTGAAGTCCACCCGGGTTAAAATTGCTACGCAAAGACAACGTTCCACACCTTGAATCCTTTTCCAGTTGTTCAAGACTTCAACTCCCAGCATTCCCGGCGGGTTTCCACCATTTGCACACATACCCCCGTTTACGGGAAAACAACACTTAGCTCAAAAAAACTACAGATGATTTGATTGATACCAAGATCTCCCCAATCCTATTGTCTACACCAGGGGTGTTCAAAGTTGGGAACTTTAAGACTTGTGGACTTCAACTCCCAGAATTCCCCAGCCAGCATGGTTGGCTGGGGAATTCTGGGAGTTGAAGTCCACAAGTCTTAAAGTTCCCAACTTTGAACACCCCTGGTCTACATGAAAGGCAGGATAATAGACAATCATGGATGGAATAAAACATTTAAACAATGAAATAGGCTCCATTCACACAACACACTTAACCCAGGTTAATTAAAAACTTCTTTCCAACATCCTTAGCTTGCATTTCTTCCCAAATTTAAGGTTGGGCCAATCTTAGCAGCTTCCTTATTTTACAGTCCCATTGTCAATATAAGAAATTGGCAGCTAATAAATTTAACAAATATATAATAAACACAGGTAGCCTTCGACTTACAACAATTCACTTCGTGACCGTTTTAAGTTAAGACATCGCCGGGAAAAAAAGTGACTTATGCGGCCGTTTTTCACTTACCACTGTTGCAGCAGCATCCCCACATGATCAAAATGTGGACGTTTGCCAAGTGACTCGTATTTATGACAGTTGCGGCGTCCCGGGGTGGGTGGGTGGGTTTCACGTGATCCCCCCTTTTGCGACCTTCTGACATACAACGGGGGAAGCCAGGTTCACCGAAGAGGGAATTACTTAACGAGTGCGGCAGTCCACTTAACAACGGTGGCCAGAAAAGTCGAAAAACGGGGCCCCAAACTCACTTAATGACTGTCTTGCTTAGCCGCAGCGATTTGGGGCACCCTTGTGGTTGTAAGTCGAGGATGAGCGGTCCATAAATTGTGTGAATCCCAGGAAACAGATTCGGGAGGCGGGGAAATCCCATCTGAACGCTCAGCGGGGTCCCCCCTTACGCCAGTCTTTTAAGCCCCTCCCAAACACCCCCCCCCCAATTTCTCTATCCTGACGACAAACGGAGGTATCAAAGGAGCAGCCCTGACTTTTAAGGGGAAACCCAAGATTTTGATTTTTTTTTTCCTCTCGACCCATTGCCACCACTGAAGCCACTGAGGCCAGGCGCGCTTCCCACTCACCGCCGCCAGGTGTCGCCGTCGGGCCGCCCTCGACGGCTCAGCAGCCCAGGCCGCTCATGGAGCCGATGCGGTCGAGCTTCAGGCCGAAGCAGCCCTTGCCCAGCGCTTTCTTGCCCGGCCCCTTCAGACGACGCGAGCCTCCGCCGCCGCCTCCTCCTCCGCCGCCGCCGCCGCCTCCTGCTTGGTGCTCGGGGTGCACCATCCGCCCCCAGGCGGCCCGCGACTGCTTGCCCTCGGTGCGCAAATCCCGTAGAAGCCGCGACGCGGCCGAGGCAGCCGCCGCCGCCGCCGCCCCTTTGCTCTTCGGCGGCGTCGGGGCTGCGTTGCCCGCCTTGGAGCCGCTGCGCCCTCCGCCTCCTCCAGCCGCGGGACCCGACGACCCCTCCGGCTGCTGCTCCGTCAGCTCCCGCTGCAACGCCGTCGTGCCGCCCGCCGGAGCCTGCAAAGCAACAAACGGGACGGTCATACAGCGGAGCCGCCCCGACGGGGCGACCCTTCCTCCCCCACCCCCCGATCGAGAGTTGGGTGGTGGGAGCGTCGCCGTGGAGAGGAAAAAGAGGCGACGGCGCCGGGAATTTGCAGGAAAGCGGATCAGACGGGGAGGGTGCAGGGGTGGGGGGAAGAGGAAGCGTCCTGCCCCCCCCCCCGTCTGTTTTCCCCACCACCAACCGACCCCCCCCCTCCACCGCTTCCCACCCTCCCGCCGCTTTCCAGCCTGCAAACGTCCGTCGTAGGCGGGGGACGATGGAAGCTGTAGTCCCCTCCTAGGGTTCCTCAACAACCCCCCCCCCCCCACCTAGCCGCTTTCCAGCCTGCAAACGTCCGTCTTAGGAGGGGGACGATGGGAGCTGTAGTCCCCTCCTAGGATTCCTCAACACCCCCCCCCACCTAGCCGCTTTCCAGCCTGCAAACGTCCGTCTTAGGCGGGGGACGATGGAAGCTGTAGTCCCCTCCTAGGATTCCTCAACAACCCCCCACCCAGCCGCTTTCCAGCCTGCAAACGTCCGTCTTAGGCGGGGGACGATGGGAGCTGTAGTCCCCTCCTAGGATTCCTCAACAACCCAACCCGCCGAGCGCCTGGACGGAGCCAGAACAGCCCCGTCGGGGAAAAGCCGGGCGAGCTCTCCCACGACGCCTCTCCACCTCCCCGGCAAGAGCCCGTGGCTCACCTGGTGCAGCGGCTGCGGAGGAAGCGCCGGCTTGCCGTCGAGGGCCAGAGCCAGCAGGGCCAGCAAGAGGAGCCCGCCGGCCGCCAGACGGGAGGCGAACATGCCCGGGCTGCGCAAAGGCGGGCGAGAACGGCTGAGCGAGCGAGAGAGAGAGAGAGAAAGAGAAAAAAAGAGAGAGGATCCTCGACGGTGCGGAGCGCTGAACCGAAGTGAGCAGATCCGAGAAGCGGGCGCTTTGCTGCAGGAGCGTCTCGTCGAGCGGCTCTCAATTGCCTGCCCGGGTCCGCTCGCAGCGCCTTATATAAGCGACCTGCAGGTGACGCACCGACGGCATCCCCCGCCCCGGCCGGCGGGGAGAGGGAGGGAGGAGGAGGGGAGGGAGAAGGAGCTGCGCGGGGGGGGGGAGGGAGCCGTCGCCATCCAGCGATCGATCCTTCGCTTTGCCCTCCTTCCCTCCCTCCCTCCCTCCTTCCTCCCCTTCGTCTGGCCTGGAGGGGAGGGGGCGGGATGGGCCCCGAGGGGGCGCTCTGGGGCAGAAGCTCAGCCGCTGCCTCTTCTCCCTCCGACCAGGCGCTCGCAGAGCCTCCTCCGCCTCCTCGTGCGGCCGGGAACCATTGGCTTGGGAGTGCATCGGGCTTCCAAACGGCTCGAGTTGAGGGAGGCTGGGGGAAAAGTTGGGGTTAAGAGACCCCCCCACACACACACACACCTGGGAAGGGGGGGGAGGAAGCAGGTATGCTGCAGTCCTCTTCTGCTGTCGTTCCTTCCTTCCTTCTTTCATTCTTTCTTTTTTCTTTTTTTCTTTCTTTCTTCCTTCCTTCCTTCGTTCCTTCCTTCTTTCTTTCTTTTTTCTTTTTTTCTTCCTTCCTTCCTTCTTTTTTTGTGTAAAAGTTTTTTTATTTTTTTATTTTTAAAACAAACATTTCATCAGTGTGTCTTCTGAGTACAATTTTTGTGTGTTATAATAGTTATAGTTTACCACCGAATTCTTTATATACATCTGTTCTTATTTTAACATTACAACTGAACATATCTACTGTTAGAACATTTCTCTTCCTAAATGGTTTCATTTTATACGTTTTATCCATATTCATTTTCTAACCAATGATAAAATAACCCCCATATATGATAATAACCTGATCCTTCCTTTCCTTTAATTGCTAGTGTTAATCTACTTATTAACAATCTAATATTTTCTTAATCACATTTTCATCTTTAGGGATTTCTTCAGCTTTCCAATTCTAGGCACAGTTATTACGTTTCTTTCTTTCTTTCCTTCTTTCTTTCTTTTCCTTCCTTCCTTCTTTCTTCTTATTTTGGGGATTAGGGATTTCTTCAGCTTCCCAATTCTAGACGCAGTTATTACCTACCTTTCTTTCTTTCTTTCTTTCTTTCTTTTTCTTCCTTTCTTCTTTCCTCTCATTTTGGGGATTAGGGATTTATTCAGCTTCCAAATTCTAGATGCAGTTATTACCTTTCTTTCTTTCTTTCTTTCTTTCTTTCTTTCTTTCTTTCTTTCTTTTTCTTCCTTTCTTCTTTCCTCTCATTTTGGGGATTAGGGATTTCTTCAGCTTCCCAATTCTAGATGCAGTTATTACGTTTCTTTCTTTCTTTCTTTCCTTCCTTCCTTCCTTCCTTCCTTCCTTCCTTCTTTCTTTTTCTTCCTTCCTTCCTTCTTCTCATTTCAGGGATTAAGGATTTCTTCAGCTTCCCAATTTTGCACAAATACAATTCTCTGCAGTTATTTTCTTTTTTTTCTTTCTTTCTTTCTTTCTTTCTTTCTTTCTTTCTTTCTTTCTTTCTTTCTTTCTTTCTTTCCTCCCTCCCTCCCTCCCTCCCTTCCTTCCTTCCTTCCTTCTTCTCATTTCAGGGATTAAGGATTTCTTCAGCTTCCCAATTTTGCACAAATACAATTCTAGCTGCAGTTATTTTCTTTTTCTTTCTTTCTTTCTTTCTTTCTTTCTTTCTTTCTTTCTTTCTTTCTTTCTTTCTTTCTTTCTCTCTCCCCCCCTCCCTCCCCCCCTCTCTCCCTCTTTTCTTTTTTTTAATGTGTCAAATTCCAAGCGATTGTGGGGGAGGAGAGAGATACTTAGAAATCCGATTAAATTCCCATTGAGACAAGGGAGGTTCTTCTCACCCAAAAGCTGGTTGGGAAATCCCCCCACCCTGAACTCCAAGGATCAGAAATTAAGGGAGGGGGCATCCTAATCAGACAGTCAGTTTGGGGAGGGGCTCTTCTCGTGAACGGCAAGATAATTTAACTGGTTCTTGATTTCTCCCACTTTCGGGGTTGCGTAGCACAGGGAGTCCTCAATTTACGACCACGATGGAGGCCAAAGTTGACGTTGCTAAGCGAGAAGCTTGTTAAGTGAGCTTGGCCTTCCTTGCCACGGTGGTGAAGCGAATCGCTGCACTTCTTAAACGAGTCGCACGGTCGTTAAGTGAATCTCCTGCGGCCTTCCCCCTTGGACTCGGCTCGCGAGAAGGTCGCAAAAGGGGTTTGCGTGACCCCCCCCCCAGGACACTGCAACTGTCATAAATATGAATCGTTGGCTGAACATCCGAATTTAAATCACGTGACCACGAGGACGCCTCGACGATCATAAGTGTGAGAAAATGGCTCTAAGTCCCACATTTCAGTGCCGTTGTGACTTTGAACGGTCACTAAATGAACTGTTGTAAGTCGAGGACTACCTGTACATTGAACAAATACTCTGACAACGGAAGTGAGCCTTAACCCAGCTTTAGTTTTGCCTGTTGTGTAAATGCAGGCCTTGAGTTTAACACGACCTGCCTTGGTTAAATTTTACCTCACGAATGCAGCCAACATGGCTGTTTCTTGTTCATTTATTTATTAAATGTAGTAGCCCGGTATTTACTTATAGGGGGGAAATGACATTATTTCTAATGTTGGATTTTCCCCCTTACGAGCGGGAGCCCCCTTGTGGAGGACTGTGAAGCCGTTACCATGGCAACTCCACTGGGCTGTACAGTAGAAGCCATTTTACGGCACAACAGGCTGTATCTTAACAGAACACCCATCCTGAGGGGTGTTAGGGGTGTCTTACCTCCACTGTTTACCCCAAACAGTGGATGGTTCCCAACATAGGAATTTATGGTCTCTCTGAATGCAGCTGTGGTTTTTACACCAGGGTTAGAGAGCGCATGGGTGTGTACATCCCTGCATTACGCAGACTTTTGTCCCACAGCTTTTAGCTCATCTCAACCTGTGGCTCTCCCTGTATAATTTGAGCCACTTTAGTCTAATGGTGACGGCATCAGACTAGAAACCAGGAGACGGTAAGTTCTAGCCCCGCCTTAGGCATGAAAGCCAGCTGTATGGTTTGCCAATTGCTAGGAGACGGTGAGTTCTAGTCCCGCCGTAGGCATGAAAGTTAGCTGGGTGATTTTGAGCCAATCACCAGGAGATGGTGAGTTCTAGTCCCACCTTAGGTACAAAAGCCAACTGGGTGACTTGCCAAACACCCAGAGACGGTGAGTTCTAGCCCTGCCTTAGGCGTGAAAACTGACTGGGTGACTTTGAGCCAATCACCAGGAGATGGTGAGTTCTAGTCCCACCAGCCGACTGTCTTGCCAATCACTAGGAGATGGTGAATTGTAATCCTGCCTTAGCTGGGTGACTTTGAGCCAATCTCCAGGAGACGGTGAGTTCTAGTTCCACCCTAGGCACCAAAACTGACTGAGTATCTTGGCAATAGGAGATGGTGAGTTCTAATCCCAAAGTAAACTGGGTGAATTTGAGCCAATCAGCAAGAGACAGTGAGTTCTAGTCCCGCCTTAGGAACAACAGCTGACTGGGTGATTAGCCAATCACTAGGAGGCAGTGAGTTCTAATCCCGCTTTAAGCCTAAAAGTAAGCTGGGTGACTCTGAGCCAATCACCAGGAGACGGTGAGTTCTAGTCCCGCCTTAGGCACGAAAACTGACTGAGTGACTTGGGCTCATCGCCAGGAGAGTTCTAGTCCCACCTTAGCCATGAAAGCCAACAGAGTGACCTTGGGCCAGTCCCTCTCTCCTAGCTCAGCGCAGCCCACCTCACAGGGTTGTTGTGCCGAATATACGACCCGGAAAGTGTGCCGGATATTTCTGCTGCCTTGAGTTATTTGTGAAACTCGTAAAGGCAGGGTACAGATAAAATAAATAAAAAAAATTCCCTGGCCAAAGCAGACTGGGCTCGGAGAGGTGGCTGTAGAAAAGGAAAGCCGTGATTAAACGGTGGGATTCCTTGGTTGGGACACCACCAGGAGATCCCATGGTAGTAGAAGAAGGCCACAGTACCCATATCCACAAATGCTTCCTAACGCTATCTGGATCTGTCATGAAATCACCAGAATGGAAGTTCTACGCAAGAGGAAATTTATCTTCTAAAGCAGGAGTTCCCCAAACTTGGCAACTTTTAAGACTTGTGGACTTCAACTCCCAGAATTCCTCAGCCAGCCAGCTGAGGAATTCTGGGAGTTGAAGTCCACAAGTCTTAAAGTGGCCAAGTTTGAAGACCTCTGTTCTAAAGAGATTCCTGTTCTGATCTAAATTCTCATCAAAGGGAAAAAACAGGCTCCCAGATTATGAAATTCACACTCTCTTAACAACAGGGGTCTCCAAAAGCAGCCATTTTTACAGCTTGTGGACTTCAACTCCCAGAATTCCTCAGCCTGCCAGCCAGGCTGGCTGAGGAATTCTGGGAGTTGAAGTCCACAAGCTGTAAAAATGGCCACGTTTGCAGAGCACATCTTAGAAGAAGCTCAATTTTTCCCCTTTCCTTCCTACTTTTAGGCCAAGTAAAGTTTGAAACCAGTGGTGGGGAGTCGGCTTGGCCTTGTTTGGTTCTTCCTGTCTCTCCCCCCCCCCCCCACTTCCCTTTTGCAGAGGCTGGGCGTCACTTCCAGAGCGTCTGATGCTGTCACCGCTGCTGCTTATCTAGAATTGCCCACACATGGGGAGGGGAGGGTTACGAAAACCAGTTGAGGTCAGAGGTATGTGCCTAGCAATTGCCCCGGGGGCAGTTAACACCATTCCCGTAAACTGAACAGGGCTGCAAAGGGAGGGAACGAACGAAGCATCTTTATGTGGCACTGTGCGCATAAGTGTGCAATTAACATAAAACCTATGCGGGCATTGGCTACGGTTTTCCCACTTGCAATGGATGGCTGTGAAAGTTGGACCGTAAGGAAGGCTGAGCGCCAAAGAATGGAGGCCTTTGAACTCTGGTGCTGGAGAAGAAGACTCCTGCATTGAGTCCCTTGGACTGCAAGGCCATCCAACCGGTCAGTCCTGGAGGAGATCAACCCTGTCTGCTCTTTAGAAGGCCAGATCCTGAAGAGGAAACTCAAAGACTTTGGCCACCAAAGATCCCCCCCCCCCAAAAAAACCCCATATCCATGTAAAAATGTCACCGGTAGCAGAAATTTTGAGTAGTCCAGAGAACTGGCAAATACCACCTCTGGCTGGCCCCGCCCCCATCTATTCTCTGCCTCCTGAGTCCCAGCTGATGGGGAGGAAATGGGGATTTTGGAGTAACCTTCCCCTGCCATACCCATCAAGTCATGCCCACAGAACTGGTAGTAAAAAAAATTGAATCCCACTACTGGGTCCAATCCTGACCGACTCAAAAAGCATTCAGCCTTCCGTCCTTTCAGAGTCAGTAAAATGAGGACCCAGATTGTTGGGGGCTAGAGACTGACTCTGTAAACCAAGGGCTATGAAGCACTGTGAAGTGGGTTATAAGTTTAAATATTGCCCTTCCTTCCTTCCTTCCTTCCTTCCTTCCTTCCTTCCTTCCTTCCTTCCTTCCTTCCTTCCTTCCTTCCAGTGGTGGGATTCATGTTTTTTTACTACCGGTTCTGTGGGCGTGGCTTTGTGGGCGTGGCAGGGGAAGGATACTGCAAAATCCCCATTCCCTCCCCACCCCACTAACCTGCTTTCCAGCTCTGTTCTCCTGTTCAGGGCAACAAAAGAAGATCAGCTGGGAGGCACCAGGGGCGTGGCCAGCCTATTTGCCTGTTCTCTGAACTACTCAAAAATTTCCGCTACCAGTTCTCCAGAACTGGTCAGAACTGGCTGAATACCTCTGCTTCCTTCCTTCCTTCCATTCTTGGTGGCACAGTGGTTAAAGTGCATTATTGTAGATAAGCTCTTCCCACAGCCAGGAGTTCGATCCTGACCAGCTCATGGTTGACTCAGCCTTCTTTCCTTCTGAGGTGGGTCAAATGAGGACCCAGATTGTTGCAGATAAACTCTTCCCACAGCCAGGAGCTCGATCCTGACCGGCTCATGGTTGACTCAGCCTTCTTTCCTTCTGAGGTGGGTCAAATGAGGACCCAGATTGTTGGGGGCAAGAGGCTGACTCTGTAAACCGCTTAGAGAGGGTTGTAAAGAACTGTGAAATGGTATATATGTCTAAGTGCTATTGCTATTTGTTACTCTTAGCACTAGTCCTGATTAATCTAGTAGAGATGTGCAGACTTCAACTCCCAGAATTCCCCAACAAGCTGGCTGAGGAATTCTGGGAGTCGGAGTCCATACACATCTTAAAAGTCATTGAATTCTGGGCAGTGGCGTTATACAAAGCAACGAATCTGACCTCCCATAGAAAGAGAACACCGGATTTCTTTTAAAGTCATGTTTCACCCTTGGTGACTTCCATGTAATTTCCTTTCCCGGAGGTTACAAAACTTAGATTTTTCTTTTAATTGGAGTTTAGCCTACAGCAGTAACTGTCTATTCACACTTGCAAACGTTGGCTCGCTACTGCCCCCTAACTGAGCCAGGAAAAAGAATGACAAGTCCCTTGGGAATATGGGGGTACAAAGGAAATTGAACCCCAAATTTCTCCAAAATTCTTGAGAAAAATCCTGAAAACAGCACACACGGACATCTCTGGCAAGTGGGGGCATTCGCTGTATAATCGGGTCAATTAAGGAAATTTGGGGACATGGTGGGGGGACTAGCATGTTTGATTTAGCGCAAGGGTCTCCAGACTTGGGAAGACTTAACAGATTAACAGAGTTGGAAGGGACCTTGTAGGTCATCTAGTCCAACCCCTGTCCAAGCAGGAGACCCCATTTCTGACAGATGGCAGTCCAGTCTCTTCTTAAAAGCTTCCAGGGATGAAGCTCCCACAACTTCCAAAGGCAACTTCTGTTCCATGGGTTGATTGTTCTCACTGTCAGGAAATTCCTCCTTACTTCCAGGTTGAATCTCTCCTTGGTCAGTTTCCATCCGTTATTCCTTGTCCGGCCTTCAGGTGCTTTGGAGAATAGCTTGACCCCGCCCCTCTCCGTGGCAGCTCCTCAAATATTGGAAGATGCTCTCCTGTCTCCCCTGGTCCTTCTCTTCAGTTGACTAGCCAGGCCCAGTTCCTGCAACCCTCCATCATATGTTTTAGCCTCCAGCTTCCTAATCAGATTCAGACTTAATAGAGTTGGAAGGGACCTTGTAGGTCATCTAGTCCAACCCCTTGCCCAAGCAGGAGACCCCATTTCTGACAGTTCTTCCACAACTTCTGAAGGCAACTTCTGTTCCATGGGTTGATTGTTGTCACTGTCAGAAAATTCCTCCTTACTTCCAGGTTGAATCTCTCCTTGATCAGTTTCCATCCGTTATTCCTTGTCCGGCCTTCAGGTGCCTTAGAAAATAGCTTGATCCCACCCCTCTCTGGGGCAGCCCCTCAAATATTAGAAGATGCTATCATGTCTCCCCTGGTCCTTCTCTTCTCTAGACTAGCCATGTGTCCCTTTTTAATTATTTTTCCTTCCTTCCTTCCTTCCCTCGCTATCTCCCTTTCTTTCTTTCTTTCTTTCTTTCTTTCTTTCTTTCTTTCTTTCTTTCTTTCTCTCTCTCTCTCTCTCTCTCTCTCTCGCTATCTCTCTCTCTCTCTCTTTCTCTCTCTCTCTCTCTCTCGCTATCTCTCTCTCTCTCTCTCTCTCTCTCTCTCTCTCTCTCTCTCTCTCTCTCTCTCTCTCTCTCTCTCTCTCTCTCTCTCTCTCTCTCGTGCTTTAGAAAATAGCTTGGCTCCTTCCTCTCCAATATTGGAAGATGCTCTCATGTCTCCCCTGGTCCTTCTCTTCACTAGATTAGCCATGTCTCTCTCTTTTTAATTATTTTTCCTTCCTTCCCTCCCTCGCTATCTCCCTTTCTCTCTCTCTCTCTCTCTCTTTCTTTCTTTCTTTCTTTCTTTCTCCCCCTCTCTCTCTCTCTTTCTCTTTCTTGTGCTTTAGAGAGAAGGGGAGAGGAGAGGATCAATGGGACCAGCCTGAGGAGAGAAGGGGAGAGGAGGGGATTCTGTGGGACCAGCCTGAGGGAAAGAAGGGGATAGGAGAGGCATCAAAGGGACCAGCCTGAGGGAGAGAAGGGGAGAGGAGAGGCCGATCATAACTACTCATTTATTTTCAAGTTGTAAGTGTCGATTTATCAAGCCCGATCACCATAGTTTTGTAGCGGAGCATGGGTATTCAGCTAGTATAAAAATATAATATAACCCCCACAGGGTTGTTGTTGTGGGAAAATAGGAAGAGGAAGTTGGGTTATATATATTTTGGGCAACTTGGGTTGTTTAAAGGCGGAATATAAACCAATATTGTGCACAATATTTGGGGTTGAGAGTCCCAAAATTTTACAGCATTTGAAGGAGTTGGAATGCCAGCTGTTGGAAAAAGGATGTGATATGAAGAAGCCTTTAGTCTGATCTTGAAAATGAAATGTTTTTTATCTTCTGTTTTCTCACTGATCATCCTCCGAAAGCAATCCCCCGCTGGAAAAAGTGGCATAGAAAGAATTGTAGGTGACTGAGATATTGGGAGACTGCTATCATGTCTCCCCTAGTCCTTCTTTTCATTCAACTAGACATCCCCAGTTCCTGCAACCGTTCTTCATATGTTTTATCCTCCAGTCCCTAATCCTCTTTCTTGCTCTTCTCTGCCCTCTTTCCAGAGTCTCCACATCGTCTCCTAAACAGAGGCATAGAATCAAAATCACGTGAAGTATTTGTACCACTGTGTAAAACCCTAGTAAGGCCACACCCAGGATACTGCATCCAGTTTTGGTCACCACATTACAAAAAAGACGTTGAGACTTTGGAAACAGTGCAGAGAAGAGCAACTAAGAGGATTAAAGGCCTGGAGACTAAAACATAGGAAGAACGCTTGCTGGATTTGGGTTTAGGTAAGTCTAAGGAAAAGAAGAATTAGGGGGGACATGATCACAATATTTCAGTATTTGAGGGGCTCCCACAAAGAAGAAGGGGTCAAATTATTTTCCAAAGCACCAGGAGCCAGGGAGAAGAAATAATGAATGGAAACTAATCAAGAAAAGAAGCAATTAAGGAGAAATTTCCCTAACAGTAAGGACAATTAACCAGTGGAACAGCTTGCCACCAGAAGTTGGTGGGGGTTTCATCCTTCTGCCTCGGCAGCTTCTGCCAAATTCGAAAGGACGTAAAGTAGAAAAAATAGGGAAGGGAACGGCGTTTCCGTGGGCCTTCGGCGTTGAGTCATGCCGGCCACATGACCACGGAGACGTCTTCGGACAGCGCTGGCTCTTCGGCTTTGAAAGGGAGATGAGCACCACCCCCTAGAGTCGGGAACGACTAGCACATATGTGCAAGGGGAAACTTTACCTTTACTTTTACCCTAAAAACAGTACATAAATATTTTTAAAAAGTGGAATCTTCCATAAGTCTTGGGGGGGGTGGGGGAGATTCTTTCTTAAATCCCCCCCCCCAATAAGATTTTTTTTTCTCACTCTTGCCCAGTTTATCACACTTTTCTTAGCCAGTATTTCTGGCTCTGTTAACCCTGTTTTGATATGTTGATTAACCGAAAATGTTTTTTTTTTTCTGCTTGTGCAGTTTGTCACGTAGACGTATTTTGCAAAAGCAAACAAAACTTTTTTCCCTTTCTTTCTTCTTTTTGTGTGTTTACAACGGGGGGGAAAGGTGTAGCAGCCGCCCCCTCCTGACCCCCTCCTGCACCTGCTCCCCTCGCACCCCGGCCAAACGGCCCAGTGGGATCAGTGGGGGAAGCCCAGGAGCTGCGACCCCCACCAGATTTATGGGCTCCAGATGTTGCCTGCCGCAGCCCCTGTACAAATGTCCCGTCTGATAAGAGGGGGGGTCCTTGGCGCTTGTGACATGCATGAGAAACAAAGCAGCTGGGCTTCCCGTCCTGTCCCCGAGATGGAGCTTGGCCTTTGCGCGCCCCAAGACGGGATGCCCAGCTCCTCCCATCTCTCAGCTGCTCCGGCTTGGGACGTGCTCCGGGACACACAGAGACACACACACACGGCCCCCGCTTTGTAGCCAGACGGAATAACAATGGAGGGAGCAGAAGAATAGGCCGGGCGCTTTTCGGGGAAAGTGCGCACATGAACTTGGACTGATAAATTACTCTGGCAGCCCCCTGGGCCTGGGGATCCCCCTCTGTCCCTGGGGTGGCTGGGGGTCAGGATTCAGAGCTAGGGCAGGTGGCAGTTCCTTCCAGATTGATCCATTCTGTCTGTGTGTCTCCTGCCCTCCCTCCCTCTCTTTCTCTTAACTATATCGATATCAGCTCTCTCTCTGTCTCTTTCCATTCATCCATCTATCTACCAGTATATCTCTCTCTCTCTGTTCATCCACCCATCCATCCATCCATCCATCCATCCATCCATCCAATTATCTACTGGTATCTATCAATATTTATCTATCTATCTACCTCTCTCTCTCTCTCTGTCTACGGTATCTATCTGTTCATCTGTCTGTTCATCCATATCTTGCCTGCCCTGCCTGCCTGCCTGACCCCCATCTATCTATCTATCTATCTATCTATCTATCTATCTATCTATCTATCTATCTATCTATCTATCTATCTATCTATCTATCTATCTATCTATCATCTCTCTCTTTCTCTCCATCCATCCATTATCTATCTATCTATCTATCTATCTATCTATCTATCTATCTATCTATCTATCTATCTATCTATCTATCTATCTATCTATCTATGCATCCATCCATCCACCCATCCACCCATCCAATTATCTATCAGTATCTATCAGTATTTATCTATCTACCACTATCTCTTTGTCTCTGCCTACGGTATCTGTCTGTCCATCTGTCCGTCCATATCTATCTATCTATCTATCTATCTATCTATCTATCTATCTATCTATCTATCTATCCATCCATCCATCCATCCATCCATCCATCCATCCATCCATCTATCTATCTATCTACCTATCTATCATCTAGCTAGCTAGCTAGCTAGCTATCATCAGTATTTATCTATCTACCATATCTTTCTGTCTCTTTTCTACGGTGTCTGTTTGTCTGTCCGTCCATCCGTCCACACACCCATCTATCCATCAATCCAATTATCTACCGGTATCTATCACTATTTATTTATCTACCAGTATCTCTCTCTCTCTCTCTCTCTCTCTCTCTCTCTCTCTCTCTCTCCCTCCCTCCCTCCCTCCCTCCCTCCCTCCCTCTCTCTCTCTCTCTCGTGTACGGTAACTGTCTATCTGCCTGTCAGTCAAAAAATATGTATGCACGAAACTTCAAAAATTCTGCAGCAGCCTCAAATGAATCCCTACTTTCAAAAAGAGAGGAGAGTGGGGGGGGGGAGGGAAAGGACCCTGGGAATTCCAGACCAGTAGGAGTGACATCAGGCGGATACTGTAGCTGGGAGCATGTTCATCCAATCACCCAGCAACCTATGTGCAAGCACTCCGTAAACAGTGCAGTAATTATTAGTGGTTTCTATGTACCTGTCAATAGTAAATCTCACCCGATGGAGCTTATCTCGTTTCTCCATCACGTTACTTCCCTAGTAGATAGTGGGAAGGTTGCCAGTGTAATATATTTGGATCTCCACAAAGGTGACACTCCGAGGAAGAAGTCAGCGTGGGCTGAAGGACACATCAATGCCGATGGATGTGAAGCTGGTGGGAACATTACTCACAAAACACGCTCACATCAATAGTTCCTCATCAGCCTGGAATGAGGGGTGAAATGGGGCGCGGAGAGGTTCAAACTTGACGTTTTAAAAAAGCAATGAGTTTTAGGAGGAAGTGGAAGGGATTTTTCCCCAAACTGCACTGGATCCAAAATTAGGTGGGGTCGGTACATGTTTTAAAAGCAGGGGTTCCTGCCAATTTGGCAACTTTAAGAGGCGTGGACTTCAACTCCCAGAATTCCCCAGCCAGCCATGGCTGGCTGGGGAATTCTGGGAGTTGGAAGTCACAAGTTTTAAAAGTTGCCAACGTTGGACACTTCTGCTAGAGAACACGATTTTCTAACAAAACCTATTTAATTTGCAGTTTTCTTTTCTCACCCACACATATTTGGTGGACAGTTGACGGTCTCAAGTCTTTTTTGAACAAGGTTAACAAAAATAAATACAAATAGGTAAAAGTAAAAAGATTCCCCTCGCACATGCGTGCTAGTCGTTCCCGACTCTAGGGGGCGGTGCGCATCTCATTTCAAAGCCGAAGAGCCAGCGCTGTCCGAAGACGTCTCCGCGGGCATGTGGTCGGCATGACTAAACGCCAAAGGAGCGCGGAACCCCTGTGACCTTCCCACCAAAGGTGGTCCCTATTTTTCTACTTGCATTTTTTAACGTGCTTTCGATCTGCTAGGTTAGCAGAAGCTGGGACAAGTCACGGGAGCTCACTCCGTTACGCGGTGCTAGGGATTCGAACCGCTGACCATTCTGATCGACAAGCTCAGCATCTTGGCCACTGAGTCACCTCTCTCCCATTTTTAATACAAATATGTGTAATTCTAATTTTCCAACTTCAACAATACTAGTCTCTTTTATATAATCTTTTATCATTTTCTCCCACTGATTCATTTAAACATAAATAACGTTTCTGTATACCAAGTTCTGGAGGCAAGTTGCTCCACTGATTAATTGTTAGTAAATTTCTCCTAGTTCTAAGTTGCTTCTCTCCTTGATTAGTTCCCACCATTGCTTCTTGTTCTGCCCTCAGGTGCCTTGGAGAATAGCTTGACTCCCTCTTCTTTGTGGCAACCCCTGAGATATTGGAAGACTCCTATCATGTGTCCCCTGGTCCTTCTTTTCATTAAATTACAATACAATACAATACAATAGCAGAGTTGGAAGGGACCTTGGAGGTCTTCTAGTCCAACCCCCTGCCTAGGCAGGAAACCCTATACCATTTCAGACAAATGGCTATCCAACATCTTCTTAAAGACTTCCAGTGTTGGGGCATTCACAACTTCTGGAGGCAAATTCTGTTCCACTGATTCATTGTTCTCACTGTCAGGAAATTCCTCCTCAGTTCTAAGTTGCTTCTCTCCTTGATTAGTTTCCACCCATTGCTTCTTGTTCTGCCCTCAGGTGCCTTGGAGAATAGTTTGACTCCCTCTTCTTTGTGGCAACCCCTGAGATATTGGAAGACTGCTATCATGTCTCCCCTGGTCCTTCTTTCTATTAAACTAGACATCCCCAGTTCCTGCAACCGTTCTTTGTATGTTTTAGTCTCCAGTCCCCTAATCCTCTTTGTTGCTCTTTCTCTGCACTCTTTCCAGAGTCTCCACATCATTTTTGTATTGTGGTATATGATGCTATATGCAGTAAGCATCACTGCTCCAAAGAAAGATAACATTTTCAACAGGACTTTTTCTCAGATAAATATTTCAGATGGCAGTTGTTGAGTTGATTTTATTTTATTTTGTACTTATTTTACCACTAAAAATAATAATAATGAGATCATATTCCCGGAAAACGGTGTTGGGAAGCCTAATGAAAGCACAACATTGTCGCAACTGCAAAACATAGTGGAAAAACACAATCAGAGTGCCACTAAGTAGTAAAGGCAGCCCTGATAATTCAGGAAACTAGACCTCATTGTATACACAGACAATCCTCGACTTACAACCACAATTGCACTTAAAATTTATGTTAATAGTGAGACAGTCATTAAGTGAACTTTCCATCCTTCCGAGGTGGGTAAAATGAGGACCCAGATTGTTGGGGGCAATATGCTAACTCTCTGTAAACCGCTTAGAGAGGGCTGAAAGCCCTATGAAGCGGTATATAAGTCTACTGCTATTGCTATTGCTATTGCTATTGTCTCGTTTTACGGCCTTTCTTGCCACAGTTGTTAAGTGAATCATGGCAGTTGTTAAGTTAACAACACGGTCTTAACTGAATCTGGTTTCCCCATTGACTTGGGTTGTCAGAAGGTCGCAAAAGGGGATCACGTCACCCCAGGAAGCTGCAACGGTCGTAAACGTGAGTCTGTTGTCAAGCTCTGCATTTTTTTTCACATGACCATGGAGAGGTTGCAACGGTCGTAAGCATGAAACACAGTGCTAAGTCTCTTTTTTCAGTGCCGTTGTAACTTTGAACGGTCAGTAAATGAACGGTTGTAAGTCGAGGACTAGCTGGAGAGCAGCAGAAGGAAGACAACGGTTGAAAAGCAAAATTCGCGGAAGCTGACTTGATTTGGGTGTTCAATCAGAGGTTGAAAACTGACAACAATGGGACCAGAATTTCCGTCATTAAGCAAGGCAGTTGTTAAGTGAGTTGCGCCTGATATTTTGTCGTTAAGCAAATCCGGCTTCCCCCTATTGGCTTTTGCTTTTCAGAAGCTGGCTGGGATGATTGTTTTGAACCCCATGTTGACGCCCGGATGTTGCAACTGCGGTATAGCCATGCCGGTTGCCCCCAAATTTTGATCACATGACCATGGGGATTGTGGAATGGTTGTAAGTGCGAGGAGTGGTCCTGAGTCGATCTTTTCTATGCTTTTGTAACTTTGAACATCTGATCACTGTACGATTGTAAGCCAAGGGTTGGTTGAATATCGGCATTTAATTTTGTTGTACAAGGTGCAATGACAATCAAGTAAACTAGAGCCGAGGTGGCGCAGTGGTTAGAGTGCAGTACTGAAGGCCACTACAGCTGACTGTTATCTGCAGTTCAGCGGTTCTAATCTCACCGGCTCAAAGGTTGACTCAGCCTTCCATCCTTCCGGAGGTGGGTGAAATGAGGACCCAGACTGTGGGGGGGGGGGTGATATGCTGACTCTGTAAACCGCTTAGAGAGGGGCTTAAAGCCTATGAAGCGGTATATAAGTCTAACTGCTATTGCTAAACTAATCCTAATTTAACACAACCCAACCATAATCTAATCTAATCTAATCTAATCTAACCTAATTTAACCTAACCCTAATATAATTAGTCTAATCCAACCCAACCCTAATCCTAATCCTAATCTAATGCAGCCCAACCCTAATCTAATCCTAATCTAATCCATCTAATCCTAATCTAATCCTAATCTATCCTAATCTAATCCTAATCCTAATCTAATCCTAATCTAATCCTAATCTAATCCTAATCTAATCCTAATCTAATCCTAATCTAATCCAATCCAACTCAACCCAACTCAACCCAACCCAACCCCAAATCTAATCTAATCTAAACCAATTTTGTTGTATTTAAGTACAATGACAATAAAAGATTATACTTAATTTAATCTAGTAGTCTAGTCTAATCTAATCTAATACTAATCTAATCCAATCCTACTCAACCCAAATCAACCCAACCCAACCCTAATCTAACCCAGCCCAACCCCAAATTTAATCTAATCTAAACCAATTTCGTTGTATTTAAGTACAATGACAATAAAGATTATACTTAATTTAATCTAGTCTAGTCTAGTCTAGTCTAGTCTAATCTAATCTAATCTAATCTAATCTAATCTAATACTAATCTAATCTAATCTAATCTAATCTAATCTAATCTAATCTAATCTAATCAGAACCTCAAACAGAAACACCTGAGATTTTCACACCTCCAGTTCTCAGCAGAGAAAAGGGAGAGTGGAAAATGGCATTCCAGCCGCCGTGGGTCATCGGGTCCACAGATGAGGTCACTGCGGAAAAATTCCTGATTCTCGGCCAAATACAACCATAGGTAAACCCCTTCCCACCTGGATCTCTCCCCCCCCCCCCCCCGGACACAGAAAGCAGCAACTTTAAGACCAGCCAAGAGAGAATTTCACAGTTTCGGTCCAGCTGTTGGCACCAGCTGGCCGGCCTTGCAAAGCCCCAAACTCCCTGGCTAAATGCCAACATCTCGTAAGGCTGATTTTAAAAGCGTTTTCTTGGTGGCCAATCAGCGCCAGGGAAGTGTTGGCTAATATGTGTTCCTTTGTCTTCCAGCGGATACCTTTGATTTTATTTATTTGTACCAATAAAGGAGGATATTTGTCGCTCAGGGTGGACATGAGGGGTCCTGAACTTGCTTATTTCCTTGCAGACGTTTCATGGCCCAACTCGGTAACGTCATCAGTGCTGGGAGGAAGGAGGTTTGCACCAGAAGTAGTATTCAGCCGCTTCGGACCAATTCGGGTGAACCAGTAGCACTAACCATCACTTGGCCTGGTCCACCCGCCCCTTCCTTCCCCTGTCCTTTATTTCCTGCTTTCTAGCACATCTCAATCGTACGCCGTGGTGGGATTGTACAACCACTTCCGTTAAGATACAGCCTGTTGTGCCTTCAAATGGATTCTACTGTACTGCTGTAAAATGGCTTCTACTGTACAGCCCAGTGGAATTGCCATGGTAATGGCTTCACAGTACTCCATAAGGAGGCTTCCTTTGGTAAGGGGGGGAAATCCAACATTAGAAATTATGTTTGGTCCGGACATTTCCCCCCCCCCCCCTATAAATAAATACTCAGGCAATGCCACGTTATCGGCTAGCTAGTCATGAATAAAATGAAATCATTTGGTGGAGGAAGAAAGCAGGAGCCATCTGTCTTTTGGCTCAAAGGAATCTGTACCCAGACAGCAACCTGACCAGAGCCAAAAGTGTTGTGAAGACACAACAGCCAGTACTAAAAAAAAGGGCAGAACAGGTGTATAGTGCAGTGGTTAAGAGGCTAGGATTAAATTCCAACTCAGCCCTCAGGCTGAAGTAGACTCTTACTCCCTACTTTGCAAGGTTGTTGTTATAGAACCGAATTCTTTACTGGCCAAGTGTGATTGGACACACAAGGAATTTGTCTTTGGTGCAGAAGTTCTCAGTCTACGTAAAACATACATTCCTCAAAGAACTTAGCAACTTAGAACTGAGGAGGAATTTCCTGACAGTGAGAACAATGAATCAGTGGAACAGAAGTTGCCTCCAGAAGTTGTAAATGCCCCAACACTGGAAGTCTTTAAGAAGATGTTGGACAGCCATTTGTCTAAAATAGAATAGGGTTTCCTGCCTAGGCAGGGGGTTGGACTAGAAGACCTCCAAGGTCCCTTCCAACTCTGTTATTTTATTCTATTCCTATTCCTATTCTATTCCACTGTATTCTATATTTATTCTATTCTATTCCATTCCACATGCCAATATTTATTCTATTTCTATTCTATTCTATTCTATTCTATTCTATTCCACACGCCAATACCTATTCTATTCTGTTCTAGTTCTATTCCTGAATTCTATTCTATTCTCTTCTAATTTCTATTCTATTCTATTCCATTCTATTCTATTCTATTCCACATGCCAATATCTATTCTATTCTATTCTATTCTTCTATTTCTATTCCTGAATTCTATTCTATTCTATTCTATTCCATTCCATTCCATTCCACTCCACATGCCAATATCTATTCTATTATATTCTGTTCTGATTCTATTCCTGATTCTATTCTATTCTAATTTCTATTTTTATTCTATTCCATTCCATTCAATTCCATTCTATATTCCAATATTTTTTCTATCCTATCCCATCTCATCCCATCGTATCCTAAATTGGCCAAAAAGGTTGATATTTGGGGTCACCCGATAAAGTCACTGCCAAAATTGTGAGTCTGTTGCCAAAGGCTCAGTGGGACCCCTGAGAAGTTGCGGCCTCAGAACTTTGAAATCGGGCTCTGAGTACCTTTTGGATTGCCAACATGATGGCCAACTTCCAGCGATGGATATTGCATAAGAAGAAGAAGCAGAAGATTCTATTCTATTCTATTCTTTATTCTATTCCTTATTCTATTCTATTCTTTCTATTCTATTCCTTTATTCCTTACTCTATTCTATTTTTTATTTCTATTCTATTCCTTATTCTATATTCTATTCTGAATTCTGTTCTATTCTATTCCTATTCTATTCTTTTTTGTATTCCTTAGTCTATTCTGTTCTATTCTATATTCTATTCTATTCTATTCTATTCTATTCTATAAGCTGATGGAGAAATGAACAACAGTTAGGGAAACAAAAATCACAGGATCTCAAAGAAGTCCTTTTTTTCCACGGGAGCCAAAACCAGCTTTCTTTTATTGTCCCGGATTATTTACGGTAATATTCTCCAGGTTACCAGCAACACAACTGGAAAATCTGGACGATTCACCCGATGGAACTGCTTTGTCCTGTCGGATTATTCCTCAGGCTTGGTTCTGGATTCTCCCAAACTTGTTGACTTGGGAGGAAATTATTATTTTGGCGTTTCCAGTTGGCTATCTAGCGCAATCTCCCAGGGCAATCTGAAATATGCTGAGATTTATTTACGCCTACTTCCTGCGGCTGGCTCTCGTGGTTTCCCTATAATAACCAGCTGCCGATCCTTCCAACGAGCAAAACAAAATGTAAATAAATTGCAGTCTTCTTCCAGTTCACTGTCCGTCTTTCCTTGAGTTAACTCGATGTCCATTTCCTCACTTTTCCTATATACGGGTAGTCCTCCACATGCGACCGTTTGTTTCATGATCCTTTGCCGTTGACTACAGGGACTTTAGTGACCTCATGTCAAAGGGACGTAGTGGCTCAATGGCGAAGATGCTGAGCTTGTCGATCAGAAAAAGTCGGCAGTTTGGTGGTTCGAATCCCGAGCGCCGTGTAATGGAGTGAGCTCCCGTGACTTGTCCCAGCTTCTGCCAACCTAGCAGTTCGAAAGCACAGAAAAAAATGCAAGTAGAAAAATAGGGACTGAACTTTGGTGGGAAGGGAACAACATGCCATGCGCCTTCGGCGTTGAGTCATGCCGGCCACATGACCACAGTGACGTCTTCGGACAGTGCTGGCTCTTTGGCTTTGAAACAGAGATGAGCACCATTCCCCCTAGAGTTGGGAATGACTAGCACAGATGTGCGAGGGGAACCTTGACCGCTGCCTATAGTGACTTTATGACCAATACCAGTGTGGGAATCCAGACATCACTTTAGTAGGTTGTGTGAGCTGGAAATCATTACAGCTAGTTCTTGACTTACAACCACAATCGAGCCGAAAATACGACCACCCTCGAGCCGATAATTTCTGTTACTGATTGAGACCATTGTGAAGTGAGTTTTGCAGTCCAGTCTCTTCTGAAAAGCCTCTAGTGATGAAGCCCCCACAACTTGTGAAGGCAACTTCTGTTCCATGGGTTGGTTGTTCTCCCTCTTAGGAAGTTCCTCCTTAATTCCAGGTGGCTTCTCTCCTTGATTAGTGTCCATCCATTGTTTCTGGTGCTTTAGGAAATAAATTAGAATAAAATAGAATAGCAGAGTTGGAAGGGACCTTGTAGGTCATCTAGTCCAACCCCCTGCCCAAGCAGGAGACCCTCCACCATTTCTGACAGATGGCAGTCCAGTCTCTTCTTGAAAAGCCTCCAGGGATGAAGCTCCCACAACTTCCGAAGGCAACTTCTCTTCCATTGAATATAGAATAACAAAGTTGGAAGGTTCCTTGGAGGTCATCTAGTCCAACTCCTCCCACCCCAGGAAAAGACCCTACACCATTTCTGACAAGCGTGAAGTCCAGTCTCTTCTTGAAAGCCTCCAGGGATGAAGCTCCGACAACTTCTAAAGGCAACTTCCCTTCCATGAGTTCCATTGGACATCTCTGCGGAAAAACATCCGATGTTGAGAAAGAGGAGAAGAGGGTGATAAGGAGGAAGATGGAGGGACTCACAGTGAGATGGGGGGGCACCATGGACCAGACTGGGGACAGAATGTCCTGGAGAAATGTGATGGTTAAAAGTCAATACTGACCCAATGACATACAATCAATCAATCACTCACTCATTCACTCACTCAAAGACGGCTGCGGTTAAAGTTTCCTGCCTTGTGAGAATCCGTACAAAGTTTATGGCACAGTACAGGTGCAAAATGCAACCAGTTGTAGTATTTACATCTACCCCTGGTTTAGCCCAATGGTCAGATCAGGCCAAGTCTTGTAAGCCACCCACCCCCTCCCCAGGGGCCACAGCTGCAAATCTCTCTCTTTGCACCTGTCATTCCAGATCAACTGGCAATTGGAGCAGTTAGTTAGATGCCGATAATACTCGACTTAGAACAGGATAATGGAGCTGGAAGGGACCTGGGAGGTAATCCATCTGGGCCTGGTGATTTGAACTCATCTAGGATGGACTCTAGTAATGCTCTCTTACTATTTTCTTGCCAACATTAACTAGCGTTCCTAATCTGTTTTTTTTACGGAACTGTTTTTGATAGATTGGATTATTTATTTCCTTTTGTGTAAAGACGGATGCAAAACATGAGTTGAGCAGTTCTGCTTTCTTCCTGTTGCTTGACACCTTCTTGACAGTTTATCTCATTAATGGATCAATTGGTTCCTTGACTTTTTCTTGGGTTTTTTTAAACATGTTTTTCCTTGTTTTTTACATGATAAGAAGATAAGATAGGATATATCTTACAAAAGCTATTGTTGGGTGGCAGGATAGGGAATTCTATCTGATCCCTATGGATTTAGAATTAGAATGAAGAGTATAGAATAGAATAGAGAGTAGAGTAGAATAGGAATAGAATATTAAATTGGAATAGACTAGACTAGAAATAGAATAGAGTTAGAAATAAGAATAGGATAGTAATAAGAATAGAAAGAATAGAATAGAATAGAATAGAATAGAATAGAATTTATTTAGCTTATATGCCGTCCTACTCCCGGAAGACTCAGGGCGGCTAACAATAAGAAGAGAAGGAGGGTACAAAAATAAAAACAACAATTAAAAATTCAGCAACAGTCATAACATCGGATGGGGCTGGATAATTCAACAGCCCCAGACCTGCCGGAACAGCCAGGTCTTAGTTGCTTTGCGGAAGGCTGGAAGAGTAGTAAGGGTCCGGATCTCAACGGGGAGATCGTTCCATAGGGCATTCCATAGAATAGTAATAGTAATAAGAATAGAAAGAATAGGAATAGAATATTAAATTGGAATAGACTAGACTAGAAATAGAATAGAGTTAGAAATAAGAATAGGATAGTAATAAGAATAGAAAGAATAGAATAGTAATAGTAATACGAATAGAAAGAATAGGAATAGGAATAGAATAGGAATAGAATATTAAATTGGAATAGATTAGACTAGAAATAGAATAGAGTTAGAAATAAGAATAGGATAGTAATAAGAATAGAAAGAATAGAATAGTAATAGTAATACGAATAGAAAGAATAGGAATAGGAATAGAATAGGAATAGAATATTAAATTGGAATAGATTAGACTAGAAATAGAATAGAGTTAGAAATAAGAATAGGATAGTAATAAGAATAGAAAGAATAGAATAGTAATAGTAATACGAATAGAAAGAATAGGAATAGAATAGAACATGCATAGGCACAGAATAGAATAACAGAGTTGGAAGGGACTTGGGAGGTCTTCTAGTCCAACCCCCTGCCCAGGCAGGAGACCCTATACCATTTCAGACAAATGGATATCCAATATCTTCTTAAAAACATCCAGTGTTTGGGGCAGCCTCCACTTCCGGAGGGAAGACGTTGCACTGATCAATTGTTCTAGCTCACGACCAGAATTGAGCTCCAAGTCTCCATTGCCAAGCAGGGCAGTTGTTAAATGAGTCACGACCCATTTTATGACTGTTTTGCCATTGTTAATTAAATCAGCGCAGGGGTTAAATGAATAATGCAGTCGTTAAGCGAACCTGGCTCCCAGATTCTGCTTGTCAGAAGTTTCTTAGGAAGGTTGCAAACAACAGTCCCAGGAGCCTGGAATGCAGCAACCAACTTTGTTCCCCTGACCACAGGGAATGCTATTAACGGTCGTAAATGTGAGAACTGGTCATAAGTCACATTTTCAGTGCTGTTGTTAACTTTGAGTCTTTGACCGGTCATTAAACAAATGGTTGTAAGTCAAGGGCTAATAATCTGTATTTATTTGATATATTTGCAACCTGCCTTTTGATAAAAAAGGCATAGGACCAGAATAATTAAAATGCTCTGGCAAGATTTAAATCAAAAGCAGGCT
This sequence comes from Thamnophis sirtalis, assembly GCF_051295495.1. Lineage (NCBI taxonomy): Eukaryota > Metazoa > Chordata > Lepidosauria > Squamata > Natricidae > Thamnophis > Thamnophis sirtalis. Next base: position 3,686,038 of record NW_028261391.1, read on the forward strand.
AGATTATTCTTCTTTTTGTTTGACGATTCTGTTGTTTTTCCTTCTACCCCTCTTTATTTAAAGCATAGCAACTATAGTATAAGGCAATGTTTCTCAACCTTGTCAACTTGAAGATGTCTGGACTTCAACTCCCAGAATTCCCCAGCCATCTTCAAGTTGACAAGGTTGAGAAACACTGGTATAAGGCATGGATGGATGATTCCTGCTTTCCATTCTTGATTTGAACTGTCTTCTCCTATATCTCCCTCTCCATTCCTCTTTTTTTCCCCTTCTTCTCTTTTTGTAGGCAGGTGACACAATTAGAAGTTAGACATTTGTTGGAAGAAACGTCCTTCTGGGTTCAGTTCCAAGTGGGGGAAAAGACCCTGGAAACACGGAGGCTGCTTAAAAAGATGGTTTAATGGTGGACAGGACCACATGGCTTGAGCTCCTGAACAGAAAAGAGGGATTCCTTGCTTCCAGATGTTGAGTGAAGAAGAAAAGGGGGAAAGGGGGGGCTTGCTGAGAATTCCTGAGCTTTTTATACTTTCTGTTCAGCTCCACTTATCTGTTTCCTGTTCCTGTGTAAGAAATGTATTCTGATTGGTTGTCAGATTCCCAGGGGTGGGGGATCTTAGCTAACTATGTAGGTTGTGTGCCTTGTGAGTCCCAAGCTTGGTTGTGTTCCCAGGTGCCCTGTGGTGCGATGGGTAAAGGGCTAATACTAATACTATCATGCCTTAATCCTATCACCCTGGAGCTGAAGGTGGGGATCTTTGTTATGTAGAGTAGACTGACTCAGGCCTTTTAATGGCCCATTAACAAAGGTCGGGGCTATGAAGAGTGCGTCTGTTTCCTGCCTAAAAACACGTTTCTCCATTTCTGATCCAGGGAAAATATAATATTCTGCCTTTTCAATATTTCCCTGGATATTTCATTTTTTCTAGGAGAGGGCTGGGTGCTAACTTCCTACAATGGAAAAAAAAGCTTTTTAATATAGGGTGGTATGATTAAAAGCCAGAGTAAGAGAAGTAAAGGGAATATCAACGTATTACATTTCTATTTGATAAAATGGAAGTAATAATGAGAAATAGGTGGAAGAATTGAACAATGAGAGACTGTAACCAAAGCTAGATGTGTATTGTTATGGGAATATTTACAAGTTGATTGAAGGTATAATATTGTTTAATTGGGTTAGATTTGTTTGTATTGGAATATATGGCGCCCAGGGGCCACGCTGCTCAACATTGATTTGACATTTTTATAAAAACAAATTTAAAAATAAAAACTTAAAAGCAGACTATCCACAAGTCTTAAAAGTTAATAAGTTTAAATACCCTTGCATTGTATGTATGTATGTATGCATGTATGTATGTATATGCATATATGTATATATGTATGTGTATAGATGTGTATGTATATATGTATGTGTATATATGTATGTGTATGTGTATATATGTATGTGTATATATGTATGTGTGTATATAAGTATGTGTATACATGTATGTATATGCGTATATGTATGTATATAGATGTATGTGTATATATGTATGTGTATATATGTATGTATGTATATATGTATGTGTGTATATATGTATATGAATAGCCAAGGTGGCGCAGTGGTTAAAAGCAGCACTGCAGGCTACTGCTAGATCAGCAGGTCAGCGGTTCAAATCTCACCGGCTCAGGGTTGACTCAGCCTTCCATCCTTCCGAGGTGGGTAAAATGAGGACCCAGATTGTTGGGGGCAATATGCTGACTCTCTGTAAACCGCTTAGAGAGGCCTGAAAGGCCTATGAAGCGGTATATAAGTCTACTGCTATTGCTATTGCTATATGTATGTATATGCGTATATGTATGTATATAGATGTATGTGTATATATGTATGTGTATGTGTATATATGTATCTATGTGTATATATGTATGTGTATGTGCATATATGTATGTGTATATATGTATGTGTGTATATATGTATGTATATGCGTATATGTATGTATATAGATGTATGTGTATATATGTATGTGTATGTGTATATATGTATCTATGTGTATATATGTATGTGTATGTGTGTATATATGTATGTGTATATATGTATGTGTGTATATATGTATGTATATGCGTATATGTATATAGATGTATGTATGTGTATATATGTATGTGTGTATATGTATGTGTGTATATATGTATGTGTATGTGCATATATGTATGTGTATATATGTATGTATGTGTATATATGTATTTGTATATATGTATACATGTATGTATATGTGTATGCGTATGTATATACAAACACCTCCCAACACCCCCGCAATTTTTATTTATGTATGCACGAAACTTTTTTTTTATATAGGCACGAAGCTCTGGTTTTTAATTCCTCTGCGTACAAAAAGCTCTTTCGGGGCCCCCACAAACAAGGAGGCCACCGAAAAACTCTGGCGACAGCCGCGCGCATGCGCCTTCGGCGGCAATCCCGGCCCACCGACTCCTTGGCTCTCCGCTCGGAAGGCCTCGTCGCAATCCGTAGAAGGCCGTCTGCGTGACCCGGAAGGAGAGGCCAGCCGGAAGTGGGGAAGCTGAAGCCGATGCCGAGGCCAGTGCGGAATTTGGGCAGGTGAGTTAAGGGGGCTCCCCTTCCCCCATTGGGGGGGCTGCAACTTGGCGGGGGATTCTCCTTCCATTTCTCCCTTCTTTCTCTCCCCCCCGGGGAGGGCTGCCTGCCCTCGTTTCCCTTTCCCCATAGGGAAGCCCTGCCAGGCTGCCAGGCGATGCTATATGGGGGGTGGGGAAGACCCTCACATAGGCTTCCTTGCAAATCCCATATGAATTATTGCCCCTCCCCTCGTCCCCCTCCCTCCAAATTTCCCTCCTCTTCAACGCCCCCCTGCAATAATAATGTAGTAATAATGGGATGTGGAAAAGGGCACCTTCCCCAGTGAATTGCAATGAGCAAAATTGGGGAGGGGGGGAGTTGCACAGGGTCTCCAGGCAAGCCACAGTCCAGGGCAGCTCAGGGGGTGGCGTTCCCTGGGGCATGGGCCAGGTGGTAAGCTGACTGGGGTTGGGTGAGAGCTGACTGGGGTTGAGGGGAGGCCAGTTTCATGTTTAATGAATAAAGATGAATAATAATAATAATACCTAGGACGCTGGCAGCAAACCGTATCAACCATTAGCACCAGTCAATGGTATTTGTAATGCATTTTTGAATGTTCAGTTGGCTGAGCTTCATGTTTAATGAATAAAGTAAATATAATAATAATAACAATAATAATTAATGCTGCCAGATATCATGGTTGTAGAGGGCCGAAGTGTACAGTTTATTGATATCGCTGTTCCTGGAGATGCCAGAGTCTAAGAAAAAGAACTAGAAAAAATCATGAAGTATCGCGACCTGGCCATCGAAACTACACGGCTATGGATGAAGCATGTAAAAGTGGTACCCATTGTCATTGAGGCACTTGGCACCATGTCCAAGAATTTTACCAGATACATCAACAAATTGCAGCTTCCTGCAATAACACCAGCGTGTGAGAGTGAGCTTTCATTGGGAATACAAGCATTCTCACAATCCGATGGACCACTTCACGAATTCTAATTCCTAGGCTGCTTTGGCAATGAGACACGCACACACTGCAGACTGGGTGAAAAATGGTGGTTTCTGGCTAAACCAGAACACTTTTTATTAGGAAAGTTCAAAGAAAGCTAGTCAGCAGTTTAATACAAAGGATCTCACAGTATGTTACAAATCACTTCTTGATTACACATTCTGGCAGAAAGGGCAGGGAGGAGGGACAAAAGGTACTCTTTGATAGGGGGAAATGAGGAGGTATGGAATTGTACAGAGAGCTACATTAGGCATATGGGAATGACTGATTTGTTACACGAGGCGGCAAGAGGATGCAAGGCTAATTCTGTGTGTTTATATCTCAGATAATAGAGGCCTCTCATCTCTGTGTGTATCTGTGTATTGCTATTCACATAGACACCCGAAATGAATTCGGCTTCCTTATCTAAAAGCTTTCTCAGGACTGTTCTTTCCATATGGCTTTTTGGCAAATGTTCACTGGGATCTTTTTGATCCAGATAGAATTGATCCAGATATTCTATCCTATCCTATTGATCCCAGCTAATTTCACCCAGCCAATTATGGGGTAGTTTCCCACATCTCCTCCTTTTTTATTTTTTAAATGGAAGCAATTGCCATGGGTTGTTTCTTTCTCACAAATCCCCCTTCCATTGGGTATCCAGGGATTATTAATTCTGATGTGTTGACACTTATTAATAATGCGTGATGCTTCTGGATAGTCGCGTCCGCAATACTCTGCATAGTGGATCTCAATAATGGTATTATGCATGGCAACATAGTTAATCCCAAAAATATCATCCCAATAAAAAATAAACCTTGCTTCCAATTGTTAAAAATACCTCCAAGCCAACCGTCAGTGTCCAATATGCCTTTCCAAGTTTGTACAGGAACATGTGCAGTTTGTATCATAGTTCGAGTTATTTTTTCTATCACAATTCCAGAATCATCAATTTGTATACAACAATTACTAAGATTAAATTTACCACACACTCCGCCTTCAGCAGCAAGCAAATAGTCTAAGGCTAAGCGATTTTGCATAATATAAGTTCTTGACAATACACTTTCTTTTGCAAGCTTAGTTAATGCCAATGCAGTTTCATTTGTAATTATTTCTAATACAGCTTGTAATCTAATAATGCGATTTATCATGTATATGGGCGTTCTATATCCCCATGATCCGTCTTGTGCCCATGTCGCAGGATCATAATATGCAATAATTCTCTCGGGGCCACTCATCATCCTTCCAGTTACCTATTTTTATCCCTTTAGCAAGATCTATTGTACGTTTACGTCTTTCAAGAGTATCATATACAGGGACTCCCAGTTTTTGTTTTTTCTCTATAGGCATTAGGAAGAATGAAGGCTGAATCGCCCCTAAGATACATGACCCATACCAACCCGTGGGTAACATATTATAGGCAAAATTACCACATATCCAATATAACCCATCAGGTGAATTCCACACAATAGTATCATTTTCAGGGTCTGAAAGTCCTCGTAACTTAGTTACTTCCAGCAATGAGTTTTCAGGTTTGGTCATATTAGTTTGTGAAACCCAAGTGTTATTTTTCCACTCATTAGAACATTTTAAAAATCCCATAGGTTTATTTCTTTTAGTCTGATTATTTTTATTTCTGGTATAACATATGTGACCTATTATATGAGAGGTAACTTGCCAGGTTTCATTGAAGTTGTTATTAAAGGTGAAGTTCCCTTTCCATTGTGCTATTTCAGTATAGTTTGCTTCTTGTACATGCCATGGCCAGCGATCTCCCATAGTGGTTCCTCCACATACAAAACAATTTTTTAACATAAGTTCTGTAGCAACTTCTTGAGCCAAATTAATAAACATATTTTTTGCTTTTGGAGGTGTAGGTAGATCGTTAAGTTTAGCAATCTCCTGCTCATAACTCCAAAAAAACTTTACAGGTTGATTTGTCAATTTTGTTGCTTCAGTTTTTACAATGATGTATCCATAAGGATCCTTTCCTGCTTTATCTATACCAATACCATAATGATAGTATCGGGTGCCTAAAGTACCTGCTACCTGTGCAGAAAGGCAGAGTGGTGTGCAGTGATGGGATTGACAATCAGTAGTGACTGGAGTAATAGAAAGATCGAAATTGTTAGGTCCATAGCCACTTGTATACCAATATACACTCGGTTGGGTATAGCCTCCATGTGCTGAAAGTGTCAAGCGAGTGAATAAATATCTATGGTTTTGGATATATGATTGTTCCCACGACTGTCCTCCACAGGTTACCCCCGCGGATCCTGTTCCTTGCCCTATATCAATTGCTAAACATGTATCAAAACAAACAGTAATGGGTGCCATTCCCTTTGAAACATTATGGGCTATGTACCCTGATAATCTTTGTGCTGTAAGAAATTGATGTTTTAAACTAGATCCTCCTTTATAGCCATAAACATAGATGCTACTTGTTATAGGTCCTACCGCTTTTGGTTCATAACATTGTATCCCATTTGGTGTATAGCATTGATTGTATTGTGTATTATTATGTGTGCATGGTGGTATTAAGGTTCCATTGCATTCAGGTTTCATAGTATAATATATTAAGGTCATGGAAATAGTTTTGCCTTGTTTGGTTTTTTGTAAACAGGCTGTGCAAATGTCCTCTTTTATCTCTCTTGTTGTAAGGTGGTGAGAGCTGTCTCCTCCCATCTCTTGTTGATAACTCAATAGTGTTAAGAACCACTCACTAACTGGGGGAAATTTTATACTTGCTCTTGAGGTTACTTCTGTTTTTATTATTTTATTAGGTAACCCTTTTTGGTATTGTGTGCATTGATACCAACCTATAGAATTCTCTGTAATTTTAACTTTAATGTGTGATAAACAGCCGTTCTCTTTCGGGTGTGAAATACCTCTCACATTTTGGATTGCCTTTTTGAATTTTGCAGGCAAAAATTGCCATGTAATTAAACACGCTGCAGCTGGATTTTTCAAATAGCAAGTTAAGGTAACTTGTGTATTGGCTTCTCCGTATGTATTGTGAGGGTAGATGCATATCCCTTGAGAATTGCAGTTTTCCCCATTGGAGTATGGAATGATCGCTCTTTTTGAGTGGTTGTGTGTGAAAGGAATTTCTTGAATATCCTCCACTATTCCCTTCTTATTTTTGCGTTCATATTCACATGCCCCCCATACAATTAAAAGCACAATTCCCATCCCCAACATCATTAGCAAAAGGTGCAACAGAAAATGCTTACAAGACATTGGAGGAGCCCAAAAATCCCAAAATCCCATTTCCTGTCCAGGCGAAGGTCCTCTGAAAAATGGGCATCGGGGCTGACGTACTCTGGGAACATATGACCGGCCAATGACCTGTTCCGGATGGATTTTCATTTTTAGCACTAGATATCAAAAGAGGGGTCAAGAGATCTTTGGTGATAATCGTTAGAAAAGGGATTGTCAATAGTTTGTTGTACTGTGGGTGTAATATGGAGTTCACTGTGGGAAGGATTGGTATAGGAAAAATTTTCCTCAAGATACTGTTCAATTATCACAATGTCACACGGGATCCTGCAGTCAATGCACAGCTCACAGGAATAACAGTGGGAGCAGCAACAGGCTTCGCAGGGGCACGGGCAGAACCAGCACATTGGTCGCAATAGAAACTTTAGTCGTCTGTTGCTTGAAACAAAAGGGATAGGCTTGCTTCGGGATCCTTTTTATCATCTGTTTTTACCGGTCTTTCATGAAACGGTCGTATGCATCTTCCAGGAACCCACAGCACTCTGTCCGGGAGTTGTACAGCAGCGTATCCACGTCCCCAGGTAACGAGCTCCACTGGGCCCTTCCACTGAGGGTCTGGCAATTGTCTGTAATAAACAAGAGGGCGGGGAGAAACTACGCTATGCTGAAAATGTCTTCCCCCCGCTGTGGAAGCTATGGGTGAGCCTGTAAGATTTAAAAAATTCTGGGTGTATAAGGCTTTGCTTAAACGGTTTTGGATTTCAGGCAGCCCTATCTTAAAGGGGCCTTGCTGTTTGTCAAGCATCATTTTTAGTGTTAAATTTGCTCTTTCTACAATTCCTTGTCCTTGGGAATTGTATGGGATGCCAAATTTATGGACAATTTTCCATTGATCACAAAAGGTAGCGAATGCAGCGCTACTGTATGCGGGTCCATTATCTGTTTTAATCTCCAGGGGGCTTCCTAAGACTGAAAAAGAGCGCATACAATGGTTGATCACTTGTTTGGTTGTTTCCCCTCGCTGTGGGCTTGCAAAAATAAAACCTGAAAAGGTATCCACTGTGACATGAATATATTTCCAGGGTGTAAGAGAATGGTCCATTTGCCATATCTCACAACGTTTAATTCCTCGGGGGTTAACTCCCATAGGAATTGCGTTACCTTGCCTGCTACAGGTTGAGCACTGCTGGATAATCGCTACAGCCTCAGTTTTTGAAATTCCAAACATCTTCACTAAGGCTTTTGCATTTTGATGAAAATACTCATGGCTTTCCCATGGAGTTGCAAATCCAACAAAACTTTCCCTAGCGGCTTTGTCTGCATAATCATTTCCCTCTGTTAGCATTCCAGGAAGTGACTGGTGACTCCTAATATGAGCCACAAAATATTGAAATTTTCTATCCACAATTAATTGCTATAACTGTAAAAACATATCTAACAATTGCTTATCTAGGGCTGGTGAAAGATAGGCATCAAACAAATTATTAATCACTTGGTAAACATACAATGAATCCACAATTAAATTAAATGTTTGATCTTTTAATTTCTCAAATGCTAATATGGATGCAGCCAACTCAGAACGCTGTGCTGAACTCTGAGGGTGCGTGTGGTAAGTCACCCATTGTCCTGAAATTTGATACACACATGCACCCCTGTTCTTAGTTCCGTCAGCAAAAACTGTAACTGCATTTTTAATTGGCAGTTTACTTTGTAAGGAAGTCAATTGTAAATGTTGTAGATTCAGTAACAAAAACCTATAATCTGTGGGATAGTGGTATTTAATTGTCCCTAAATAGTCACTTAAGGCCAATTGAAGTGCGTCTGATATTTGAAAATATTTTTCCCACCAAGGTTCCCAGTACAGTTCGAGCTCTCTCTCTTAGCTTTATAATTATCTGGGATAACAATAGAGGTTTTGTTGAAACTGTTCTCCCCGGGCTATTTGCTAAGTGTATCCATTCAATCACTAACACTTTTTTCTGTTGTGTTTGCAACAAACACCCTGTGGGCAAGTTTTTGGTATTGAAAATAGCAGCTGAGATAGGAACGTGTGAAACCATCCTGTCCACCCATTTCTTTGCTAAGGGCTGCCTCAATCACCTGAATACACTCTTTTTCTTTGTCCCCTATGGTTAGTATAGCAGCAGGCTCCTTTCCTCCTGCCAGCAATGCAAATAAGGGTTGTAATTGACTCGTAGTTAATCCCATGTAGGGACGTGCCCAGTTAATTGAACCCAAATATTGTTGTAACTGCACCAAACTACATTTATCCATCTCAGGTAGTTTTGGAATTACTGGTGAGGCATGAGATGTCATGATTCTATGTCCCAAATATAAATATGGTGGCATAGTTTGAATTTTTTCTGAAGCAATTTTAAATCCTTTATCATTAAAATCTTGTATGATCTCTTTTATACAAAGCGTTGGGCTATTTAGCATTCCCTGGGGTAAAACTTTCCACTGATACCTTACTGTTGGCTCACTATAATTTAGTACAGGAATTGTAAATGCAATTAATACTCTGTCCTTTTTATGTAAAGGTATTGAGAAGAAGGCATCTTTTAAATCAATAACTGTTAAAGCATAATTTTGAGGAATGATATTAGGAGTATCATTTTTTAGCGTAAGCTTCATTAAGGGGTCCATTTCATTTATTCTTAATACAAAACATTCATTACCATCAATTCAAAAAGCTATACGTAAGCCAATGAGCTCTATTTTCTTACTGTCTCTCTCCCTCTAGGTCTGAAAGCAGTTACACACACACTTCTTTCTCTCCCCCCTTCTCCTGTTTCCTTTCAAGGAAAGGCTCAGGGGGAAAAAGGGGGGGGGAATGGCTGGGCTAACCTCTCACAAACTCTCCTTTGTTCTCACTTTGCCTTCTCTCAACAAGCTTGGAAATGATAACACGCAAACATACACACATACCATTAAACAATCTTTGCAACTTACTGTTTCTTTATTTGAAAGAAATCAAGGTACGTGCATACCAACTTTTACCATTTAACATACTAACACTGCAATCAAACTGCTTGTGTAAATAACTTCACATGCAAAATCCTTTGTCATGCATTCTTCAAACAGCAAGGAATTTCAGAGAGCAGTTTAAATCTTAACTACTCTTCTCACCCTCACGGCTTCAAGCCAAAACCCATTTACAAACTTCAAACATCAATTTAATTCAATTCTCCTCTTTCTCTTTACCTCTATTCACTTTATTTTTTCACTCTTTCTCTACCTTACTCCAAAGTTAGGGTTGCCCCAAACTGAGACAACAAATCTCTCCCCCACAAATTAACATGCAATTTTAAAATAACCGGTCGGATACGTGCCTTAATCACAGAACCTGGGATAGACACCTAAGAATCTTTTTAACAGACATTACATCAAAGTAATCAAGTCCAATTACCTAGGTCTTCCCATTCAGTCAGGCTTTACCTCATTACTTACTAAATTTCTTACTTTTCTTTTAAAAGACAACTATTACAGCTGCAACAATTTTCATCTGATGGTGGCCAGAAAGTCAACAAATTTGTTACAAAATTGAACACTTTAAAATCCCTGTCTTTTGGATTGAAAATATCTTATCTACAATTACCTTGAGGGTGCACAAAAACTTAGGCACACATTCATGCATGCACAAAAACATTTTTTTTTTCCATTCCAATTCAGATCTGACACGGGCTTTTGTAATTAGAGCTGCAAAGAGTGCAGGTTTCTGAGAAATGAAACATCTGTGAAAAAGTTTCAGGTGCTCAGGCAGAAGAATGTGCTTAAAGCAATCAGAAGAAAAATTAGATGAGTCAGTAAGAAAGGACTCCTTGAGACATGAAATCAGATGAGGAAAGACTAGGAGAGACATTGTAAGAGGGACATCGTGGGGGGTAATGGAAGAAAGGTAGCCGGAATCACCGGAAGAAATAGGAAGAGCCAGGCAGATTCACTTGCCAAGAGATTGAAATGAGAAGGAAAATAAAAGACAGCCTTTTGCGTGGGGCTAGCCGAATGCCCCAAAATTAATCTCCCGATTGTGAAACAGACAGAAGCGTAACGTTGAGAAGCTTCAAAGGCATACATACAAGGGAAAAGAAAGCCTTGGATTCAGAGTGAGAGTGTGAATTTAGCAAAGAGGTTTTCAAATATAGCAGGGGGGTGTCTGGTCCCCCCATCACGGCTTGTTCATGAGTTTTTAAACATTCCGTGATGATCTGCCAAGTGGAAAGTATTTTTGCTGCTGAGTACCATTCATTTGGCAATAAAACATAATTTTCAGACAAACTCTGCAATAAACCTTGCACATATGGAGACAAATCTTTTAAAACACTAGATGGCAAGGGAGTGAACACAGGATTTTGTCCTGTAAAATCAACAGGAAAAGCAGCCATTAATTTCAGGTCCTCCAGTTTCACGTCTTCCCCACTTCTCTTTTTTTGCATTCCTGCAGTGAGGGGACCGAGTGAGTACTCAGTACTTTTTAAAACTGGATAAATATTAGATTTTTCTTCCTGAGGAACTTGTTGTTTGATCTCTGTTTCCTTAATTTCCTCTGCAATTTCTGTTGTTACTTTTTCATCTTCTTGAGGAGTTTGCTTTAAAATCTCCTCTTTGCTTTCCCTTTTCTCTCCCCCTATAGCCTTTGTTGTTATTTCCTCATACTTGGGAGGGGCAGTGGGGTTTAAAGATGCTAATTCATCTGCCTGCTTTTTGGAAAGCGTGAATGTGTCTCCGTTATCCTTTAATATAATGTTGTGAGCTCCAACTATTTGTCTAATTTCCTTAAGGTGAGCGATCTGCTCTTTCTTAAGGCGAACCACCTGTTCTTTAGATAAATCTGTCCCCATACTTACGGATTGGCCTGGGTAAGAGATGGGGGTGTTGGGCACGCGATGAGTCCGTCCGACCTGTCCGGGCCTCCCTGCGTCGCACCTCTCGACTGATTCCTGGCGTTGTGAAATGGATCACGTCGGAGGTCACCACTTGCGAGAGTGAGCTTGCATTGGGAATACAAGCATTCTCACAATCCGATGGACCACTTCACGAATTCTAATTCCTAGGCTGCTTTGGCAATGAGACACGCACACACTGCAGACTGGGTGAAAAATGGTGGTTTCTGGCTAAACCAGAACACTTTTTATTAGGAAAGTTCAAAGAAAGCTAGTCAGCAGTTTAATACAAAGGATCTCACAGTATGTTACAAATCACTTCTTGATTACACATTCTGGCAGAAAGGGCAGGGAGGAGGGACAAAAGGTACTCTTTGATAGGGGGAAATGAGGAGGTATGGAATTGTACAGAGAGCTACATTAGGCATATGGGAATGACTGATTTGTTACACGAGGCGGCAAGAGGATGCAAGGCTAATTCTGTGTGTTTATATCTCAGATAATAGAGGCCTCTCATCTCTGTGTGTATCTGTGTATTGCTATTCACATAGACACCCGAAATGAATTCGGCTTCCTTATCTAAAAGCTTTCTCAGGACTGTTCTTTCCATATGGCTTTTTGGCAAATGTTCACTGGGATCTTTTTGATCCAGATAGAATTGATCCAGATATTCTATCCTATCCTATTGATCCCAGCTAATTTCACCCAGCCAATTATGGGGTAGTTTCCCACACCAGCGGAACTGCAAAAAACTATGTTATATGTTTATTATTATTACAAGTAACTCAAGGCAGGAAACATATCTTATACGCCATCCTCCTCCTCTTTTCTTTTCTTTTTTACCAACAATGATCCAGTGAGGTGGGTTGGGCTAAGAGACAGGGACAGGCCCAAAGTCACCCAGCCAGCTTTCATGGCTAAGGCGGGATTAGAACTCATAGTCTCCTGGTGATTGGCCCAAAGTCACCCAGCTGGCTTTAATGGGTAAAGCAAGACTAGAACTCTCCATCTCCTGGTGATTGGCCCAAAGTCATCCAGCTGGCTTTCATGTCTAAGGCAGGACTACAACTCACCATCTCCTGGTGATTGGCCCAAAGTCACCCAGTCAGCTTTCATGCCTAAGGTAGGACTAGAACTCCCCGTCTCCTGGTGATTGGCCCAAAGTCACCAATGTGGCTTTCATGTCTAAGGCGGGACTAGAACTCCCCGTCTCCTGGTAATTGGCCCAAAGTCACCAATGTGGCTTTCATGCCTAAGACAGAACTAGAACTCCTGCCTTAGACTGTCTCCTGGTGTTTCGCCCAAAGTCACCCAGACGGCTTTAATGGGTAAAGCGAGACTAGAACTCCCCGTCTCCTGCTCCTAATCTGAGGCCATCATCAATAGACCAAATTGGTTCTTGTTCCCCCCAAAAGTTGTGTGTACCACTTTAAGCCAGGACATGATGTAGCCCATGTTACGTTGCGTAGAAAAATGTGTGTATTGTCCCGTTCGAAGGACACAAAAGTAACATACAGGATAAAATGACCACAGCTGGGCACCTTCACCAAAACCTCCCTAATTCAAACTAATGCCTTTGTATTCACCTCCAATCGTAGTGACATTTTTACGATGTCCAGACAAAGTGGCAATCAAGCACAGCATCAATTCTCACCCAGGCAGGATAATTTTAATCGCTGGCAGAATATTGACATGGCCGGCCTCTGATGGGTGGCGCAGCTGCTAAGTTGTAAGGGGGCTTTTATTGTCCTTGTCTCATTCCCAGAATGTAGACTAAAGCTTCTCTTTCTGGGCTGGCCAAAGAAGCTTGAAATATGGGTTGGAATGGATGACCTCAATGGGAGTGGCCTGCTGTGCTGCGTTTGGCTTTATGGATAAGTGACCGCATTCTATTTGGATTCTGAAAACGATTGGCAGCAAATGAGGCACCGGGTTGGTGATGCTAAAACCGTCTTGTGCCTTGACTGGGTTAGTCTACAAGGGAAAGTCTCAGGTGGTTGTGTTGCAGACATCTTTGTGGCAAAGGGTCAAGACCTCCGGCCCTGGCCCCCTCTCTGCCTCCGACACAGAGCCCTCGTCCGAGCCTTCCCCAGACTCCAGGACTGGCCCATCTTCCTCCCCAACCTCCTCGCTGATTTGTGAGCCTACCTGATTTGTGAGCCGCCCCGAGTCCCTCCGGGAATAGGGCGGCATATAAATGCAATAAATTCAATTCAATTCACTGTCCGAGTCTGCCGCCAATTCCAAAACTTCAACCTTTCTCCGACAGTCTGAGCATACAATACCAAAGGTTGATGAAATATATAAGTGACAATTTGACTCGCGTAGACCAGAGATCAGTTTTTTGCTACAGTATGGATAATAAGGCTTTTGTTATCTGATGACATCAGCATAATATTTCTGAGACTGGCTTCAAGTCTATAATAACAAAGAGAAACTGAGATGACTCCTCTCTCATTACAGAGAGATGAAAGTAAAAATACTCGCCAGTCATTCAAATAAAAGCCGACGAAGTACGAAAGCTCACAGGTTGTCCTGCCCTCGGCAAACTCTTGTCAATTTGAACTTATTTTATTCCTATTAATATGAATACTTTTGTTTGTTAAGAATGGAAGCTGTTCTGACCGAGGCTTCCCGAGAGCATGAAGCAAACTCTTTGTCCCGACAAAAAAACCCCTTTATTAGTTGACTGAATTCTGCTCCTTCACATCCAGCAAAGTCTTTCAAGGGAGGATTTACAGTCACAGACCTCATCTGGCTTGGAGAGCTGCCAGGCCGAGCTCTGCAAAACTTGGCAAGGAGCCTCGGAGAGTCATGAACTAATTAAGTGAAATGATTGTCTCCTGCAAACTCCACTCCCCTGTTGCTCCTCTTTTACTTCCTCTGGGAGAGGCCATTCATTGTCCACCTGTGGCCTTACTCCCCTGTTCTTTAGCTGTTCCCTTCGTCTGGCAGCTCTGCGCATGCACACACTGGGAACAGGCTCCAGCTGTTCTTCTGCCCCACTGATGTCTGACTCCGAAGGCGGCTGATAACTGGCATACGGCCCTGGCCCCCTCTCTGCCTCCGACACAGAGCCCTCATCCGAGCCTTCCCCAGACTCCAAGACTGGCCCATCTTCCTCCCCAACCTCCTCACTCTCCGAATCTGCTGCCAACTCCGGAACGTCAACCTTTCTCCCACCTGGTGTCCTCCACACGTTTTAAAATTGTCCCAGTCTTAGATTATTCCTCTCCATTCATCCTGTATTTTTTATTCTATAGCAAATCTTATAGGGAAAAAAAATGGAAGTACGGGTAGTTCTTGAGTTACAACAGTTCGCTTAGTGACTGTTGGAAGTTACAATGGCACTGAAAAAAGTGACTCGTGGTCAGTTTTTCACACTTACGACCGTTGCAGCATCCCCTCAAAATCGCTTGTCAATTGATTCATGCGTACGATGGTTGCACTGTTCTGGGGTCATGTGATCCCCTTTTGCGACCTTCTGACCAGCAAAGTCAATGGGGAAGCCAGATTCACTTAACAACCGTGTGACTCGTTTTAAGAAATGCAGAGATTCGCTTAATAAACATGGCAAGAAATGTAATAAAAAGGGGCAAAACTCTCAACAAATTTCTCACTTAGCAACATATATTTTGGCCTGAATTGTGGTCATAAGTTGAGGACTACCTGTGCTTATGACAGTCACAGTGTTCACGTGATCCCTTTTGCGACCTTGTGACAAACAAAGTCAATGGCGGAAGCCAGATTCTCTTCACACCACGTTACTAACTGCAGTGATTCACTTAACAACTGAGGCAACAGAGTCGTAAAAGGGAGCAAAACTCACCTCACAACTGTCTTCCTCAGCAACGGAAATTTGCGACTCCATTGCGGTCGTAAGTTGAGGACTACCTATAATTGCTAATCTGAAGGCTAGAGTCCAATTTATATACAGGCAGTCCTCGACTTACAACAGATCATTTCGGGACTGTTGAAAGTTACAACGGTGCTGGGGAAAAAGGGACGTAATGGCTGGTTTTCACACTTACAACATCGCAGAGACCCTGTAGTCACGTGACCCAGATTCGGAGGCTTGGCAACGGGTTCATCTTTATGACGGGGTCAGCATCGCAACCATCCTGAGAAAAGTGCCACGGCCGTTTCCCCCCCCCACACACACACACTTCATGACCGTCACGGCATCCCCAGGGTCACGGGATCAAAATTCAGACCTGTGGCAAGTATGTGGCATCTATTTTATGACGGAGGCAAGGTCCCGGGGTCATTGATCAGGAGGTGGGCTGCTGCGGGTTCGGGCGATCATCTAATTAAGGATCTGCCCAGTTCGGCGAACCCGCAAATCCCACCCCTGGCTGGACACCCCCCCCATTCCCCCCCCACCCCAAGAGTCTCCACGCGGCCCGTTTGGGATGCCAGGTAAGTACAGGAAGCTCGGGAGGGGAAAAAACAGGCCTCCCGTAGGTTCCGGAAGGCTGGAAATGCGCCCCTTTCCAGCCTCCGGTACCCCGGGAGGCTGTTTTTACCCTCCCGGAGGCTCAACAAACACCTCCGGAGCCTGGGGTGGGGCGAAAACACCCCCAACGCCCTGGTGCAGGAACCCAACTAGGCCACGCCCACCATGGCCACACCCACCCAGCAACCAAGCAAGAAAAAAAACCCTTGCTAAAATTTTAGAAGCCCACCCCTGCATGGCAGAGGTGGGTTCCTACCAGTTTGCACCAGTTCGGTAGAACCGGTTCGTCAAATTTTTGAAACCCACCACTGACACAGACAGACAGACAGACAGACAGACTCACACAGAGAGAGAAAGAGAAAGAGGGAAAAAAAAGGAAGAAAGAAATAAATAAAAGAAAGAAAGAAAAAGTGACAGAGAGATGAAAGAAAAAAAAAGAAAAAGGGACAGAGAGACAAAAGGGAGGAAGAGAGAGAGAGAGAGAGAAAGAAAGAAAGAAAGAAAGAAAGAAAGAAAGAAAGAAAGAAAGAAAGAAAACACATGGCCGGCAAGCCACTCCCACAAAGGAGGCCACACCCACAGAGTAGGTTCGAAAAATTTTTGAAACCCACCACTGCTGCATGGGATCCCCTTTTACGACCGTCGTCGTCAACCTGGGTGACCGATGTCGCAGCCAGATCATGTGACATGTTTTATTGCACTGTGAGCTATTCAGAGTTCGTAGGTCAGCATATATCCTCCCCCTTACTAGAGAGAATCCCAGGGAGGGGAGGCCACTTTTAGGCAGGCTTCCTCCTCTGGCACTCAAACCCGCCTACCATGTGGCTGCCATGTCACGGGGACAGAATTACAGCTGTCATCTTGTACCAATCATTTGGAGGAATCTCTTAACGATTTCTGGATCGTTAATATTTACTCGCATCCTTTACGAACAGTTTGAGAACGTGTATTTTCTTAACAGGGATGTTACTATCCACTTTTAATGCCAATACTTTAAAAAAAAACATATATTGTAAAAAGCTATGTCTGTTGCTGGTCTTTGACTGTAATAAAGATATATTCTATTCTATGACCTTCACCATGTGGGGAAAAGCAGGTTCACTTAACCACCAGCTGGCTAAATGAACAGCCGCTGTGGTTTGCTTAACCATTGTGGCCGCCAAGGTTCGTAAAACGGGGCAAACGGTTCGTTTAGTAACATAGATTTTGGGGCTCCTTTGTGGTCCTAAGTCGAAGGGCTACCTCTACTGTCCTGGTGTACCTTTATATTTAGAATAGAATAGAATAGCAGAGTTGGAAGGGACCTTGGAGGTCTTCTAGTCCAACCCCCTGCTTAGGCAGGACACCCTACACCACTTCAGACAAATGGCTGTCCAACATCTTCTTAAAGACTTCCAGTGTTGGAGCATTCAAAACTTCTTGTGGCAAGCTGTTCCACTGGTTAATTGTTCTGACTGTCAGGAAATTTCTCCACAGTTCTAAGTTGCTTCTCTCCTTGATTAGTTTCCACCCATTGCTTCTTGTTCTGCCCTCAGGTGCTTTGGAGAATAGTTTGACTCCCTCTTCTTTGTGGCAAACCCTGAGATATTGGAGATATTTGTCCGCCTTTTCAGCCGGTAGCGTTTGGGGGAAATGGAGCCACACGGGTGCGTCAACAGCCCTGCGGGCCACGCCGGGAGAGAAGGGCCCAGCAAGCCGTACAAGAACGCTTACGCCCGGCTCGTGCAGAAGCACCACAGCGGCCGCTTCCGTTCCTACCTCAACCACATCGCGCAGAAGCTGCAGCTGGAAGAGGGCCTCTTGCAAGATCCGGACCCCGTAGTGGAGCCGCCGCCGCCACCGCCGAAAAGGGGTCCCGCCAGAGAAGCGCCGGCGAAGAACGGGATGAAGCCAGGCAGGGCTCCGCCGGCAGGCTCCTTGCAATCCATCCAGCCGGACCTCCGGAGCTTCGAGGGCCTGAGGAGCAGCAAAGAGGACAGCCCGCTCAACAGGCAGCCGCCCCACCCAGGCGATCCTGATGGCGGGAAGAGTGAGGAGGAAGAGGAGGAGGAGGAGAAAGAAGCAGCCGTGGAAGAAGAGGGCCCTTCTCATCGTCCCGGAGTCCCGCTGGGCTTCTTGAAAACGAGGCCTATCCCGGGCGGGCAGGAGGGCTTGTCCAGACTGGTGGTCTCGCAGCCGAAGGCCTTCACCTCTGGCGAGAGGAGCCAAGAGGAGCACTGGCGGAAGAAGGGGGGCGGTAGCCCTTCCACTCCCCTGGATGGAACCAGCGTCTGTCCAGCCGCAGGACCCCTGAGCGTGGAGCTGTCTCCTTCGGCGAACGCCGGCTTCTTATCGCCTCGGCAGATGTACGGTGAGTTGATGGTATCTATTCTGACCTAGGCTTCCCCAAAAAGCACGAGGCAGAGTCCTGGACCCTTTTATTAAACGCGAATGTGAATTCCTTTCCTTCACATTCAGCAAAGGCCTGGCAAACAGTCTTTCAAAGGCGTATTGATGACCACAGACCTTATCTAGCTTGGAAAGCGGCCATGGAAATATTGTCCAAATGAGGTGCTGTGCAAGGAAAGGCTGGGCACAGAGTCTCTGGGATTCACGGACAGATCTTCACACTCCCGAAACGAACGAACAAACGAATTGTTTCCTGCAAAAGCCCACTCCCCTTTTGCTCCTCTTTTTATGTCCCATGTCTACCCTGATTTCTGAGTTGTTCTTTTCTTCTGGCAGCCCCGTGCATGCGCACACTGGGGACAGGCTCCAGCTGTTCCTCTGCCTCACTGCAGTCTAGCTCCGCAGGCACCTGCTCACTTCCAGACGGCCTCGGCCCCGTCTCTGCCTCCGACGCAGAGCCCTCGTCCGAGCCTTCCCCAGCCCCTCCATGTTCCTCCCCATCCTCCTCACTGTCCGAATCTGCTGCCAGCTCTGACAGTTATCTCAGATGGCTGTCAAGATTAGTGTTCTGGGGCGAGGAGCCGTGGCTTTCAAGAGCCGAGTTGGAGGCCCAGCGCTGTCGGCGTGTGTGAGTGCACCTCGCGGTTGCTTGAGGGTTGCCGAGGGCCTTGGCGACTCTTGGTGGAGTGAGAGGCATCTAATAGAAGAGGCAATGTAAGAGAAGGACAAGGGCAGAGTGGGAAGGGGCTTGGGAGGTCTTCTAGTCCAACCGCCTTCTCAAGCCCCTAGAACAGTGATGGCGAAGCTTTCTGGCACCAAGTGCTGTAAAGGGGGCACTTCACGTGTGCGCTCATCTGGGGTGCAACCATGGAGAGGAGTTGCCCAGGGGGCTGAAAAATGCACGGGCTGAAAAATGTGCTCCCGGTTACTGCTGTGCATGGGAATGCACCAATCAGCTAGCCAGCGTGCATGCATGTTCGTCTTCCGGTTTCTGGCACTGGCGCATGCACAAAGGGCAGCTGATTGTTGCCTGTGCATGCGCTCTGGAAGCCTGGAAGTGGAGCAGCCGATGCTGCGTGTGCCAGGCGACACGGCTGTGCGTGCCACTTCAGGCACGCGTGCCATAGGTTCAGACTCATGGCCCTACAGCATTTCAGACAAATTGTTGCCCTCTTCTTAAAACCTTCCAGTCTCGGAGCATTCGCAATTTCTGGAGGCAGGTTGTTCCACTGATTCATTGTTCTAACGGTCGGGAAATTTCCCTTAGTTGCTTCTCTCCTGGATTAGTTTCCATCCGTGGCTTCTTGTCCTGCCTTCTGGTGCTTTGGAGAATAGGTGGACGCTCCCCTCTTCTTTGGGGCAGCCCCTGAGATATTGGAAGGCGGCTATCGTGTCAATCTTGTCCTTCTTGCAACTGTTCTTCATAGGTTTTAACCTCCGGTGTCGTCTTTGATGCTCTTCTCTGGACGCTCTCTAGAGTCTCAACGTCTTTTTTATATCGTGGCGATCAATTGGAAGCTTAGAGTTGAACTGTGGTTGAACTTTGGGGCTCCCTAAGCTTGGTGGTTTTCTTGGAGACGTTTCATTGCCCCACTAGGTAACCTCATCAGTGTTCCAAGAGAGAAGGAGGAAGAGGAGAAGGAGGAAGAGGAAGGACTAGGGGATCCTTGGTGTTCTCTGAGCTTGGTGGTTTTCTTGCAGACGTTTCATTGCCCAACTGGGTAACCTCATCAGTGTTCCAAGAGAGAGGAGGAGGAGGAGGAGGAGGAGGAGGAGGAGGAGGAGGAGGAGGAGGAGGAGGAGGAGGAGGAGGAGGAGGAGGAGGAGGAGGAGGAGGAGGAGGAGGAGGAAGGACTATGAGGTCCTTGGTGTTCTCTGAGCTTAGTTGTTTTCTTGCAGACGTTTCATTGCCCAACTGGGTAACCTCATCAGTGTTCCAAGAGAGAGGAGGAGGAGGAGGAGGAGGAGGAAGAGGAGGAGGAGGAGGAGGAGGAGGAGGAGGAGGAGGAGGAGGAGGAGGAGGAGGAGGAGGAGGAGGAAGGACTATGAGGTCCTTGGTGTTCTCTGAGCTTGGTGGTTTTCTTGCAGACGTTTCATTGCCCAACTGGGTAACCTCATCAGTGTTCGAAGGGAGAGGATGAAATTGTGGGGTCCTTTGTGCTGTCTGAACTCGGTTGTTTTCTTGTAGACATTTCATAACCCAACAAAGTAACCTCATCAGTGCTAGAAGGGAGAGAGGGGTTTGCTGCCCGTTGGTATGTCCCAGTAGTCCTTGACTGAAGATTGGAATCGGAAATGGACAGGCTCCATTATGGGTGTCAGAGCAGCCTCCTCCGTTCACGACTTTTGCTCCTCCTCGGAGTCCACAGTCGGCTGAAATGTGTGGAGGAGTGTGGAGTTTACACATCCACCTTGACGTAGGTGGGGTAATTTTATGTTTTGGAGACTTTTAGTCAATTGATTAATGACAGATTAATCTGGGTGTGAGATGGACGAGGGTGTAGCTTGCTTTCATGTCTCCAATGCTTCCCAGATAGGAAATCGAATACGGGTGGTTCTCGACTTACGACCGTTCCTTTAGTGACCATTCAAAGTTACCACGGCCCTGAAAAAAGTGACTTAGGAACCGTTTTCACACTTACGACCATTTGTAGCATCTCCAGGGTCGGGTGATCTCAATTCGGACCCTTGGCAACATACTCATATTTATGACGGTTGCCCTGTCCCGGGGCGACGTGATTCCCCCTTTTGCGACGGTCCGACCAGCCAAGGCAATGAGGAAAGCAAGATTCGCTTAATGGCCGTTTGACTAATTTAACAACCGCAGTGATTCACTGGCAAGAAAGGCGGAAAAATGGGGGCAAACTCACTTAACTTTTCACTTAGCAACAGAAACGTTGGGTGGTCGTAAGTCGAGGACTACCCATAGTAGAATGGAATATTCATTGGCCAAGGGTGATTGGGCACACGTGGAATTTGTTCCCAGTGAAGAAGCTCTCGGTGTACATGCAAAGCAACAGAGTAATCATCATCATCATCATAATCATAATGATACCAATAAAAGGGAGTAGTAGAGAAGATGAGAAGGATAATAGTAATACAGCCCTACTACGTGGGTAAATACACGTAGACATTAGAGGGTGCTGGGAGAATCAGGTGCTCAGCAGAGTGATGGCACAAAGGAACAAACTACCGCTGTGTCTAGTCCAGTGAGGGCGAATCTTTTTGGGACTGAGTACCAAACTGGCAACACACAGGTATGCGCGCCGGAGCGCTGGGTTTCTGGCACACGCATGTGCGCTGGCCAGCTGCTCTTCACACGGACAGGAGCACCGGGAACCTGAAAACCAGCATGCCTATTTTTTTGCCCGGTTTTGTCATTTTGGGGGCTGTTTTTCGGGCCATTCTTAGGCCAATTTTGGGGTCGTTTTAAGCCCTCTCTGTGGGTACGTGCGCTGTCGCCAGCTGCTCTTCTGGTTTCCGGCGCGCATGCGCACCAGCCAACTGGTCTTTGCGGGTGCTGGAGCACCGGGAAATGGCCTGAAAAATGGCCTGGTTTTTTGGCCGTTTTCTGGTGCTCCGCAAAGACCAGCTGGCTGGAGCGCATGCTTGACCGAAACCAGAAGAGCAGCTGACGACAGCGCAGGTGCCCATAGAGAGGGCTCTGTGTGACACCGCTGTCATGCTTGCCCTCGGTTCGCCATCATGGGTCTCGTTGTTTTGGCACGCAATGCCCTATAGCAGGGGTGTCAAACTGATGGCCTATGGGCCATATCTATCCCGCAGGGTGCTTAAATCTGACCCATTGATACCAATAAAAGGGAGTAGTAGAGAAGAGGAAGCCATGGGCCGGACTGGAAATAGCAAAGGAACGGTCCGCGGTGCCTCTGGCAGCCAAAACAGGGCGTGGGGCCACATATGGTCCCCGCACGCCCCGTTTTCAGCCTGGATCAGAGGTGGTTTGCTTCCGGTTCGGGAGAATCTGTAGTGGTAATTGGACGTGGGTCGCTGAGGCGGTAGTGATGGCTGGCTGGCCACGCCCCTGAACCGGCTCGCTCTGATGCTCGCCCTGCCTCGTCTTCGCCATGTGCGTCCACACAACTGCCTCCTAGTGCCTACACACAGATCAGTAGCATGGGCTGCTCAGGGGACCCCGAGGCTTCGCAACCACCACCTCCTAAGTGGGATCGAGCCTCCCCGCCTCCTTGATGCACGGAGGGAGGAGGCGGAAGTTTCGTTTGCTGCCTGTGAGCTCCGGGGAGGGGGGGGGAGGGAGCAGCGAGCAGCCAAGCGAGCATGCCAGGATCTGCCGGCTGCCTCTAATCTGCAGTTTACTCATGAGCAGGTTTACTCATGAGCAGGGTGCTTGGCAGCCGACAGATTGCTGGCTTGCTCCCTCGGCTGCTGCCCCCTCCCCGCACGGAGCTCATAGGCAGCAAACAAAACCACACACTCTTCTGACCTTCCAGCTCTCTTGCATTCAGCTCAGGTTGCTGCTTTCTTTGGCCTTTTTCTTTCTTTAAAGTTTTACAGCATATTTTATTTCCCAATCCGAAACATAAATTTGCCAAGCCACGCCCACAAAATAAACCACGCCCACAGAACCGGTAGTAAAAAAATAATAATGAAAAGCCACCCCTGGCCTGGATGGCCTCCTGCAACACTGCTGGCCAACGCGGGGCGCGGAGCAAAGTGCAGGAGGCATCCATCCCATCTGCCCCCCCCAGCCCACCCCCGCTCGCCTACGGAGGAGCGTGACCCGTCAAAACCGCGCCCGACTAAACCGCACCCGATTAAACCGCGTCGCTGACGTCATCAACAGGGCGACAACAGCCAGTGCGGAGAAAGAAGGGCACTTTAAATAGCGTTTTGAAAGCAAGCCGATTCAACTTAAGGTAAGGGTTAGGTTTAGGGTTAGGTTAAGGGTTAGGGTTAGGTTAAGGGTTAGGTTTAGGGTTAGGTTTAGGGGGGTTAGGTTTAGGTTTAGGGGTTAATTTTAGATTTAGGGCTTACAGCGTGCTTCTGTCTCCGCGCTGTTGTCACCCTGTTGATGACGTCAGCTACGCGGTTTAATCGGACACGGTTTTGTCGAGCGCGGTTTTGTGGTGGAACCGTGGAGGAGAACCCCAACGCTGATCCAGCCCTGGAAGAAATCCAGTTTGACACCCCTGGCCTTTAGTGACATCCCGAGGGGGGTGTGTGTTGAAAGGGTTGACGTCCAGGGTGTGAACGGTGTGTAGATACTTTTCCAGCTCCTCCTCCTGACCCACACAATATACAGGCGGTTGCAAGTTGTTCTTCCCCGCTTTTCTAACTCTCCATGGAAAAAGGGGTAGGAAGGGCTGATGGCGCCTCTCTCTCATTGTTTAAAAAATGTCAGAATTTTAAGTTCCGCCCGTAAACACAGTGCATCACAGAAGTGAGTACAACAGCCTCACTTTGTGTAAATATTTAAGTATATCTTCTCACGTGACAACACTGAAGAAATGAGCCGTAAAGTAGTGAGTACATAGCTTGTACGACAGTGTAAATGTCCTGTGTAAAAATTTACGCATTAAAGGCTGTGTGTGTTACGTTATTTTGAGGGGACGGCACATTTACGCTGTTATAAATATAAATAAATTGTAAATATAAAACGGCCCGCTTTCGTTCAGTCATGAGGCCACTTCAGCTGACTGCTATCTGCAGTTCGGCGGTTCAAATCTCACCGGCTCAAGGTTGACTCAGCCTTCCATCCTTCCGAGATGGGTGAAATGAGGACCCGGATTGTTGTTGGGGGCGATATGCTGACTCTGTAAACCGCTTAGAGAGGGCTGAAAGCCCTATGAAGCGGTATATAAGTCCTCCGACACAGAGCCCTCATCAGAGCCTTCCCTAGACTCCAGGACTGGCCCATCTTCCTCCCCAACCTCCTCACTGTCCGAATCTGCTGCCAGCTGCGCTAACCACTGGCGGGCCACAACACCCGGTTGCCTTTTGAACAAAAGCACACATATATTTCATCTCCCTTGCAGTCTGTTCTAAAGCATCTCTGGATCTTTTTATAGCCCAGCGGGCCTTTCCTTCCGCCAAGAGGGGGGAGAAAAAGAGGGGGAGAGAGAAATGGTTTACGGCATCCTTGCGGCAAGCAAGGGGGTGGCAGATGTGTGGCAGCTGGATCAACAAGGATGGAGGCATCTCTTCGAATAAGGGAACCCTTCACCGGGGTTGGAGGCAGGGAGAGGGGGTGGTTTGGGGGTCACTGTCAGGGTGGAGCTGGGTCACGGAGTGTCCCGCAGAACCGCTGGTGCGCCTCCGTCTTTCCTTGCCAATGCAGAGGTTGCAGCCCTGCCAGAGGACGAGGGATGTTTGGATAAACTTTTAGCCCCCCTGCTACTAAATGTCTTTCGGGGCCAAATCGCTCTACGGTTGCCAAAAAAATGAGCAGCGTCTTTGGCTCCCTCGCAAATCTGGCTTGCGTTCACAATCGGGCGATCCGGTACGGAGGCTTGGGGGGGGGAGGGCGATATGACCCCTTCTGAAGCGTTGAAGGCAGCCTGGCGCGCATGATGAGTCTTCTCTGCAAAAGGAAGCCCTCGTTTTACGACGACCGGTTGAGCCCCCATAAATTTCTGCTTGCTCAGCGAGGCGGCTGTTTAACCGAGTTTTGTGCCTTATTGTGCAGCTTTTCTCACCACCGTTGTTAAGCGAATCAGTGCAGGGTTCCCCCCACTCCCCCCAGTGAAGGACTTAACCTGGTGACTCATTTGGGAAGGGTTCCAGTTAATCACAGGTAGCTTTGGAGAGGTGGCGCAGTGGTTAAATGCAGCACTGCAGGCTACTTCAGCTGACTGCAGTTCTGCAGTTCGGCTGTTCAAATCTCACCGGCTCAGGGTTGACTCAGCCTTCCATCCTTCCGAGGTGGGTAAAATGAGGACCCGGATTGTTGTTGGGGGCGATATGCTGACTCTGTAAACCGCTTAGAGTGGGCTGAAAGCCCTATGAAGCGGTATATAAGTCTGACTGCTATTGCTATTGCTATTTGAATCCCCTGTGGAGGTATTTTTAATTATTAAATGCCCCGCTCCGTATAGAGCTAATAATAATCATAATACCCATTGTCATCGGGGCACTTGGAACCTTGTCAAGAATTTTATAAAATACATCAAGGTATTGCAACTTCCGACAGGTTGGAAAAGGAGTCGGAACAGAATATTTTGACGATTGTAAAATTGGAATTGGATAATACAGAGATAAACGTATAAAGGAAGATAAAGGAAATGTTAATAAGTAACGTAGCTATGTGTGATAAATAGAAACTGTGTTTGTTGTTATGTTAAAATATGTATGGAAATAACAAAGCTAGAAAGGTAACTCTACGTCCAATGTTTTTAATGTTTATTCAATTAAAAATTTGTTTTAAAAAAAGATATTGCAGCTTCCTGCAATAACACCAGCGGAACTGCAAAAAAACTGCTCTACTCGAAACATCGTACGTTTTAAGAAACTATTTGGTTGATACTTAGGATGCTGGCAGCAACCCGTATCAACCATTAGCACCAGTCAGTGGTATTTGTGATTCATTTTTAAATGTTCTTTTGACTGAGTTTCATGTTTAATGAATAAAGTGTGTAATAATCAAAGCTGAATGCTGAAAACATAATTAAAGCCATTAATACACGGGCAGTTGCAGTGATACGCTACCGAGCTGGAATCATCCACTGAACTTTGACTGAACTGGAAAACTTGGAATGGAAAAGGCGCAAACTTTTGAATATGTACCACGCTTTACATCCACGAAGTGACATCATCGGGTTGTTCCTGCCAAGAAGAACAGGGGGCTGTTGTAAATCCATCAGACTGTAGAAGAAAAACGAAGTTTGAATGACTCTGTGAATCAAAGTACAGAAAAATCGCTGCAGGCTGTGAAAACGGAGAACGTTATAAAAACAACAAAAGGCAGAATGTAAGGGAAAAACAGCTGGATGAAAGATTAAATAGATGGAAAAAAACCAAAGCTTTGCATGGACAGCACTTTGAAAAACGTTGAGGGAAAATGTGATAACAACTGGAGATGGACGTGGTTTAAGATGGGAACCGTAAAGAAAGAAACCGAAGGTTTAATCCTGGCTGCTGAAGAACAAGCGCTACAGACTAATGCCATGAAAGCGAAGATACAAAAATCCACCGACAATCCAAACGGCCGACTTGGCAAAAAAAACAAAGTCGAACCTGCTTCACATTTAATGCTGCAATGGTCGTAAGTGTGAAAATTGGTCTCCAGTCCCTCTTTTCAGTGCCATTGTAACTTCAGATGGTCACTAAATGAACTGTTGTAAGTCGAGGACTACCCTGGTCGTTCTGTGCAATCTTCGAGGTTGCACAGAACCTCGAAGAGCCGAGGTGGCGCAGTGGTTAAATGCCGCACTGCAGGCTACTTCAGCTGACTGCAGTTCAGCAGTTCGGCTGTTCAAATCCCATCAGGCTCACGGTTGACTCAGCCTTCCATCCTTCCAAGGTGGGTAAAATGAGGACCCGGATTGTTGTTGGGGGCGATATGCTGACTCTGTAAACCGCTTAGAGAGGGCTGAAAGCCCTATGAAGCGGTATATAAGCCTAACTATTGCTATTCTTGCAGCAGCTAACCTGTTTCTCTAGCTTATTTTATTATTATATTATATTATAATATCATATTATTATATTATAATATCATATTATTATATTATAATATATTATTATATTATAATATCATATTATTATATTATAATATCATTATATTATAATATCATATTATATTATAATGTCATGTTATTATATTATAATATCATGTTATTATAATATGTTATATTATAATATCATATTATTATATTATAATAGCATATTATATTATAATATCATGTTATTATATTATAATATGTTATTATATTATAATATGTTATAATATCATATTATTATATTATTTTAATAATAATATTATCATTGTTTGGTTTTTAAATTATTGTCAGATGATGGAAGTTGTTTCCAACCAACTTAGCAATAGCAGTTCGACATATACCGCTTCATAGGGCTTTCAGCCCTCTCTAAGCAGTTTACAGAGTCAGCATATCGCCCCCAACAACAATCCGGGTCCTCATTTTACCCACCTCGGAAGGATGGAAGGCTGAGTCAACCTTGAGCCGGTGAGATTTGAACCGCCGAACTGCAGAACTGCAGTCAGCTGAAGTAGCCTGCAGTACTGCACCCTAACCACTGCGCCACCTCGGCTCTTCCAAGTACTTCCAAGTACTCTTTCCGTGAAGTCATACTTCGTAATACAGGCAGTCCTCGACTTAGTGATCATTCAAATTTACGTCACTGAAAAAAGTGACCGTTTTTACGACCTCACTGAAAAAGGCTGTCTTTTTCACACTTAACAATTGTGGTAGCGTCCCCGCAGTCACATGATTTGCATTCCAATGCATGACCACTGACTCACATTTATGACGGTTGCAGTGTCCAGGAGTCATGTCATCGCTTTTTTGGGGTGACCTTCCGACAAGGAAAGTCAGTGAGGGAAGCCAGATTCACTTAACAACCGGGTTATTCATTGAACAACTGCAGTGAATCACTTAACAAATGTGGCAGGAAAAGCCACTTAACAAATTTCTCACTTAACATAAATTTTGGGCTCAGTTGTGTTCGTAAGTTGAGGACTACCTGTATGGTTTTTGAATTTTCCTCCTGTCAGTTCATCCCTCTTTAAAGGACATTTAAGGCCGTTGGTAGCTATCACCACACGTTTGTGTTGGGAACAAAAACGATTCAGTTGAAAGAAATGTTGCATTTATTGTGGTGTGTTTGTGTGTCCTCTGGCTTTAAGCACTCACAAAACCTTCCTCTCCAACGATCTGGGGTCAGCGATCTGTGTTGTTTCTTGCAAGAGACCAGGACATTAGATCTCTCCCATTGTTTAGATAAAACAGACACATTTGATGTGTTTACCTGATGTGATTCACCCCAAGGATCGTGTTGTATCTGTGTTTGTTATTCGGTGTGGTTTGGGCAGCTTGCCGTGGTTTCGTTTCGTTTTATTTTTCTTTTCCTTTCCTACTGTTCCCCGCTGGGTCAAGGGGGATGAAGCACCCTTTGGGATTTGAACTTGATAACTTTCTCTTCTTAAGTACCATATTTTTCCGACTATAAGACGCACCCTTTGGACTCCCAAAAGGGGGAAATAATGTCTGTGCGTCTTATAGACAGAATATTGCCAAAGCCTCACCCACCTGCCGGACTTTTTAAGGCTTATTTTCGGCCTTTTTCAGCCCATTTTTGAGGCTTTTTTCGGCCTGTTTTGAGGATTTTATCGGCCCGTTTTTGAGGCTCTTTTTGGCCTGTTTTTGAGACTTTTTTCGGCCCTTTTTTAAAAAAGGGGCCCAAAAGCCTCAAAAATGGGCCAAAAAGCCTCAAAAATGGGCTAAGAGAAGTATAAAAAGGGCTGGAAAAGGCCTCAAAAATGGGCCCCAAAAGCCTCAAAAATGGGCCAGGAAAAGCTTTAAAAAGGGCCAAGAAAAACCTCAAAAATGGG
Organism: Thamnophis sirtalis; assembly: GCF_051295495.1. Lineage (NCBI taxonomy): Eukaryota > Metazoa > Chordata > Lepidosauria > Squamata > Natricidae > Thamnophis > Thamnophis sirtalis. The sequence continues at coordinate 3,715,087 of NW_028261391.1, forward strand.
CCAAAAAAGCCTTCAAAACGGGCCAAAAAGCCCCCTCCAGTGGGCCAAAAAAGCCTCAAAAAGGGATGAAAAAAGCCTTGAAAATGGATAGAAAAAAAGGCTAGAAAAGGGCAGAATAAAGCCCCCCCCCAAAGGGCCAAAAATGGGGTGCGCAGAAGCCAAACCCCCTTTTTTTGTTTTCCTCTTCTAAATTTAGGTGCGTCTTATAGTCAGGCGCTTCTTATAATCTGAAAAATACGGTAAATCCCTATATCCTTTTCCCAGCTGGGAAATGAAGCCTTAAACCTGATTTACAAACCTGGAACCTCCTCCTTTTCTTGCACAAGCTACGAATCAAAGTTTAGACCATCCGATGAACTTGGCTTGATTCAAATAGGCGGCATCGATTTGAGATCAACCTGGGAAGTCTTCCTTGCAAAGTTTGCGCACTCTGCCCCTGAGCTATACAGGTAGTCCTCGATTTACAACCATTCATTTAGCGACCGTTCAAAGTTACCATGACACCGGAAGCAATGACTTATGACCGGTTTTCTACACTTATGACTGTTGCAGCATCCCTATAATCACGTGACAAGCAGCATCCATGGGGAACCCTGATTCACTTAACAACCGGGTTACTAATTTGTCAGCTGCAATGATTCACTTAACAGCCGTGGCAAGGAAGGTCGTATAAGGGGGCCAAATTCACTTCACAAATCTCTCACTTAGGAACCTAAACTTGGGGCTCAGTTGCGGTCGTAACTTGAGGACTACCTGTATGCTTCTGTTCAATCCGGAGATGATTTCTGGAAGCTTTGAAGAAGAGACTAGAAAGAGACTTTCCAGCTTTCAGAAATGGTGTGGGGGGTCTCCTGCTTGGGCAGGGGGGGGGGGTTGGACTAGATGACCTCCAAGGTCCCTTCCAACTCTATTCTAATTAGTGGAACGACTTACCCCCAGAAGTTGTGGGAGCTACATGACTGGAAGCTTTGAAGAAGAGACTAGACTGCCAGCTTTCAGAAATGGTGTGGGGGTCTCCTGCTTGGGCAGGGGGGGGGTTGGACTAGATGACCTCCAAAGTCCCTTCCAACTCTATTCTAATCAGTGGAACGACTTACCCCCCAGAAGTTGTGGGAGCTACATGACTGGAAGCTTTGAAGAAGAGACTGGACTTGCCATCAGTCAGAAATGGCATTGGGTCTCTTGCTTCAGCAGGGGATTGGACTAGATGACCTCCAAGGTCCCTTCCAACTCTTGTTCTGATTTCTCCAGAGCAGTTGGCTACTGTCCCAGGTTTCTTAAGCTTCTTCTTGATAATATTAGCAGCTGCAATCCCAGCAACAGGGAGCTGTTTGCAGCTGATTTCGTAGCTTTGGCCTTTGCCACACTTGGCTCTAATCTTCTTCCTTATCTCCTCGAGCAATTCTCTCTTGCTTCCTACTTATCCACGTTTATTGTGCTTTACACAGCAACACAACACAGTGTAGGGAGTCCCTTTTCTGCATTCAAAGAGGCAGAGGGACCGATGAAGAGATCGAAGACACCTGGGACACGAATGAAATCATCCGCTTGAGAGATTCCCTCAAATGCAATCGTGCCTTTCCATTTCAAAGGAGAACTAATAACTACGTCCATGCCCTTTTCATTTCTTTTGCCACTTCTGAGAATAAGTCACCTCGTACACCAAAGCAAATCGTTTGTTCTCCGGCCTATGGTGGTCTTTTGAAACATGTGGACTTCAACTCCCAGAATTCCCTGGGGGAACGTGTTGACTAGAATTGAATAACTAGAATCGAATAAACTTCATTGTCACTTGGAATGTACGCTGATTGGCATACATTAAAAATGAAATTTCGTTGCATGCAGCTCTTAAAGGGTCACCACCTCCCATTTGGAAGGGACCTTGGAGGTCTTCTAGTCCAACCCCCTGCTTAGGCAGGATACCCTACACCACTTCAGACAAATGGTTGTCCAATCTCATTTAAAAACGTCCAGTGTTGGAGCATAAATATGACAAGAGGATAGATAGATAGATAGATAGATAGATAGATAGATAGATAGATAGGGGATAGATTGATGAATGGATGGATGGATGGGAGGAGAGATAGATGAGAGATAGATAGATAGAGAGAGAGAGAGAGAGAAATAAATAGATAGATAATGGATAGATTGATGGATGATGGATAGATGGATGGATGGGAGGAGATGAGAGATAGATGAGAAGTAGATAGATAGAGAGACAGATAGACAGACAGACAGATAGATAGATAGATAGATAGATAGATAGATAGATAGATAGATAGATAGATAGATAGATGATGGATAGATGGATGGGAGGAGAGAGATGATAGTAGATAGGTAGATGTGAAAGATAGATGGATGGATGGATGGGAGGAGAGAGATAGATAGATAGATAGATAGATAGATAGATAGATAGATAGATAGATAGATAGATAGATAGATAGATAAAATAGAGGATAGTAGATGATAGATGTGATATAGATGGATGGATGGATCGATGGATGGATGGATGGGAGAAGAGAGATGATAGATAGATAGTAGATAGGTAGATGTGAAAGACGGATGGATGGATGGGAGGAGAGATGATAGATAGATAGATAGATAGATAGATAGATAGATAGATAGATAGATAGATAAAATAGAGGATAGTAGATGATAGATGTGATAGAGATGGATGGATGGATGGGAGAAGAGAGATGATAGATAGATAGATAGATAGATAGATAGATAGATAGATAGATAGATAGATAGATAGATAAGATAGATAGATAAGATAGATATAGCATAGTAGATGAGAGGTAGATGTGATAGATAGACAGAGATAAACGGATGGGAGGAGAGATAGACGAGACAGATAGATAGACAGACAGAGAGAGAGACATGCAGCTGTATATCTGTCTGGCTTGGCTCTGCAACCCAACAAGACAGACAGATGACTTCAACGGATAATTAGAACTGCAGAAAAAAACAATTACTACCAACCTGCCTTCCATTGAGGACCTGGACACAATGTCCTGGGGTCACGTGATCCCCTTTTGCGACCTTCTGACAAGCAAAATCAAGCGGGAAGTCAGATTCATTCAACAACTGTGCTACTAACTCAACGACGACAGTGATTCACTTAAGGGTGGCAAGAGAGGTCGTAAAATGGGGCAAAATTCCCGCAACCATTTTACTTAGCGAGAGAAGTGTTGGGCTCAACTGCGGTCGTAAGCTGAGGACCTGCGCTTACGGGCTGGCCTTGGTAAGAAGTGGATGGGGGCATTTTGATGGGAAATTTACTACTAAACTGAGGAGAATTGCCCTTTGAAATAAAAATTAAAATCAAGCAGGAACAATTCAGAATCGAAAGGAACAATCCAAGAAGCAATGGGTGGAAACTAATCAAGGAGAGAAGCAACTTAGAACGAAGAAATTTCCTGACAGTGAGAACAATTAACCAGTGGAACGACTTGCCTCCAGAAGTTGTGAATTCTCCAACACTGGAAGTCTTTAAGAAGATGTTGGATAGCCATTTGTCTGGAATGGTATAGGGTTTCCTGCCTAAGAAGGGGGTTGGACTAGAAGACCTCCAAAGTCCCTTCCAACTCTCTTTATTCTATTTTTTCAAGGTTGTGACTCAACACCCACGGAAATACAGTGTTGTGACAGGTGGCCCGTTTGTTACCTGAGAAATCAGATACCACTATTAGTGGCCTTGTGTGGTTGCTCTTTCCCGCGGGTTTGAAGACGTAAATAACCACAACGTAAACACATCGAAAGTTCATTGACCCATCAAAACAGCCAACGTTTTCGATCCCGAGGTTGGGAAGGATGACAAAAGCAACTTCCTTTCCATCCCAGACTTTGACTCCGGGTGTTGGAGGAGTCGTGATGGAGCTGCGTGTCAGGTTAAAGGTTGAAAATGAACGGTTGAAGCAAAGGTGCATTTTGAAGAGGCAACTGGGCTTTCTTTGTTTTCCCTTTGAAGTCGTTTTGCTTCTCCTCCTAGAAGCTTCCTCAGCTCTGACCGGATGGAGGGGAATGGATGGATTGATATTCCTTGCAGACAGCTGGTCATTTGCATCCTTTTTAGAGAGCCGTTGAGGCCACTTGGAGGTTTATCTGTGTCCTCAGAGTCACCAGATCTGTTCATTGGGGAAACAAAACAGCCACTTCGCAGACGCATGGCACAACATAGGAGAACAAACCCATCAGGTCTCGCTAGATTCAGCTGTCCATCTGCATTTCAAAGGCACAGCCTGCTCTTTCGAAGACAGAAGTCACCTGAGTGGCACTCCTGGTTCCTGTGGTCTGCAGTTTTGGTTACATCACACAGTTGGGTCACTTGTTTGAGTTTAATTTTATTTATAGGCCGCCCAATCCCAGAGGACTCCGGGCGGCTTACAGCGAGGGAAGGAAAATAATAAAAAAGTAAGAATAAAAAAGACAAGATTAAAACAACACAGATACATTGGTTTCGGTTGGGGCTGTTGACCTCAACAATGAGGTCAACAGCCCCAGGCCTGCCGGAATAGCCAGGTCTTGACAGCGTTTCTGAAGGCCATGAGAGTGGGTGAGGTCCGGATTTCTGGGGGTAGTTCGTTCCAAAGGGTTGGAGCAGCCACAGAGAAGGCTCTCCTCCGAGGAGCCGCCAGCCGACATTGTCTGGCTGACGGCATCTGAAGGAGGCCCACCCTGTGGGATCTTACCGGCCGTTGGGAGGAGTGTGGCAGTAGGCGGTCTCGCTTGCGGTTCCACCACAAAACCGCGTTCGACTAAAGGGCGCTCGACGAAACCGCGTAGCTGACGTCATCACAGGGCGACAACAGCGCGGAGACAGAAGCATGCTGTAAACGCTAAACCTAAAATTAACCCCTAAACCTAAACCTAACCCCCCTAAACCTAATCCTAATCCTAAACCTAAACCTAACCCTTAACCTAACCCTAAACCTAACCCTAAACCTAATCCTAACCCTTAACCCTAAACCTAACCCTAACCCTAAACCTAACCCTAACCCTTAACCTAACCCTAAACCTAACCCTTAACCTAACCCTAAACCTAACCCTAAACCTAACCCTAAACCTAACCCTTACCTTAACTTGAATCGGCTTGCTTTCAAAGCGCTATTTAAAGCGCCCTTCTTTCTCCGCGCTCACTGTTTTCGCCCTGTTGATGACGTCAGCGACGCGGTTTAATCGGGCGCGCTTTAGTGGAGCGCGGTTTTGTCGTGCCACGCTCGCTCGCAGGTATGCTGGCCCTAAGCCATGTAGAGCTTTAAAGGTGATAACCAACACCTTGAATTGTGTCCGGAGACTTGTGGTTTTGGGCTCATAGCTACAGCAACCCACCGCGTCTGATCACTTGGTCTGCCAGTGGAAAGCTTCGTGGGAGACCCCCTCCCAGGTAGAATCAGGAAGGGGAGGGGGCGGAGAAAAAGAACCCCTTTCAACAGCTGTTGAGAATCGGCTGTTTAAAAACGGCGGGTTTCTTGATGGAGTAAAGGAGGGAAGGTGGGTTTCTAAGCTCCCACCCAGAGGCCGTATTCTGCCGGTTCGACCGAAATTGCAGCTAGCCCTGCCCACCCGCCCCGGCTCTATGGCATCCCGTTTAGGCCCCCTTTTTTAGCCAAAGCACATGCGTGGAAGGCCGAGCGCATTCACATTTGCGAACCGATAGGGAAGGTAAGTGAATATGACCCCCGCTCCCACCCCTCATATTCCTCTATCGGAACTGTGATACGATCCTACTCTGTTTCCCCGAAAATAAGTCCTCCCCTCCCGGATAATAAGTCCCATCGGGCTTTTGAGTGCATGCGCTAAAATAATCCCTCCCCGAAAATATTGCAACATAGCCTCCTGCACCTCAACACGAATAAGATCTCCCCGAAAATAAGGCCAAGCGCTTATTTCGGGGGTCGAAAGAAAATAAGACCCTGCCTTATTTTCGGGGAAACATGGCAGGATTAGCTGCATTGTTTCCAAGTGCCCTTATAACAGAGTAAGAGGGTTGAAGGGACCTTGGAGGTCTTCTAGACCAACCCCCTGTTTAGGCAGGAAACCCTATGCCTGGGATGGCGAGCCTATGGCATGCGTGCCACAGGTGGCACACGGAGCCATTTCAGCCTTGTTAAAAGGCATTTTTCGCTCTCCCCAATCTCCAGAGGCTTTATAGGAGTCTGGGAAGGGCGAACAGAGCCCCCCCTGCCCCCCAGAGACCCTCCAGAGGCTCCAGGAGCTACCCCAAAGCCTCCAGAGTGCAAAAAACCAGCCCTATGGGCAAACATGAAGTTTGGGAACGACTTCTGGTTTGCTCGTAGGGTTATTTTTAGTCTTCTGGAGGCTTCAGGGGAGCCTCCTGAAGGTCCCTGAAGTCTCCGGAGGGCCTCGGGGCGGGGGGAGGCTTTTTTCGCCCTCCCCAGGCTCCTATAATGCCTCTGGAGCCTGGGGAGGGTGAAAAAAGCATGCAAAAAATGGGGGGGGGAGCGCCTCTCATGCACGCATGCGTACTGGGGGGGTGTTGCATATTGCATTATGGGTGCGGCACCCCTGCGCACGACCCCTCTGTGCTCCTCCCCCTTATGGCGAGCGAAAAAAGGTTCTCCTTCGCTGCCCTATGCCATTTCAGACAAAAGGTTGTCCAATCGCTTCTTAAAATCTTGGAGCATTCGCAACTTCTGGAGGGAATTTCTGTTCCACTGATTCATTGTTCTAACTGTCAGGAAATTCCTCCTCAGTTCTAAGTTGCTTCTCTCCTTGATTAGTTTCCACCCATTGCTTCTTGTCCTGTTTTGGAGAATAGTTTGACTCCCTCTTCTTTGTGGCAACCCCTGAAATATTGGAAGACTGCTATCATGTCTCCCCTAGTCCTTCTTTTCATTAAACTAGACAGACTCAATCCCTCTAACTGTTAACAGAATAACAGAGTTGGAGGGGACCTTGGAGGTCTTCTAGTCCAGCCCCTTTCTCAAGCAGGAGAACCTATACCGTTCCAGACAAATGGCTATCCAACATCTTCTTAAAGACTTCCAGTGTTGGGGTATTCACAACTTCTGGAGGCAATTTCTGTCAGGAAGTTTCTCCTCAGTTCTAAGTTGCTTCTCTCCTTGATCAGTTTCCACCCATTGCTTCTTGTCCTGCCCTCAGGTGCCTTGGAGATAGTTTGACTCCCTCTTCTTTGTGGAAACCCCTGAGATATTGGAAGACTGCTGTCATCTCTCCCCTGGTCCTTCTTTTCATTAAACTAGACCTACCCAGTTCCTGCAACCGTTCTTTGTGTGTTTTGGCCTCCAGTCCCCTAATCCTCTTTCTTGCTCTTCTCTGCACTCTTTCTAGAGTCTCAACGTCTTTCTAATGTCTTTAAGTTATGGCTTCATTTGCATCTTGTCCCTGCTTTCTTCCTACCTCAATAATCAATCGATTAGATTTTTAATTGCTCGTGAATTGAGTGGGTTTCTGATTGTCGGGCCTCCCTTGCAGGCCCTTGCGTTTCACCCTCCGTGTTATTTAGCCTGTAAAAGATATGGAAATCCAGGGTGTGCCAAGGCTGTCCAGAAGAATGAGAGTTGGTCACAGGGGCACTCCTGAACGCATCTTGGGTGTAATTAGGTATCAAGATTCGGGAGCCTCCCAGGAGAGATGCAGTCGTGCGAAACACGCCCAGCAAAGCTGCCTGCTTCTGTGGCACTGCTGACACAGTGTGGTTGAATGGTTTAAGTCAGGGGTGTCAAACTCGATTTCATTGAGGGCCGCATCAGGGTTGTGTTTGACCTCGGGGGCCGGGGTTTGTGTGTGTGTGTGGGGGGGGCAGTGGGGGCATGGCCCAGTTGCAAGCGGTACGTCCCGGTATGGGCATACCGGAGCTTGCCCGGAACACTGGGTACCGTTTCGGTACAGTGCTCCGGAAGGACTGCCTGCCCGCACTCCTTAAATATCTTTAAGCTCTTTGGCGCTTCCACGCCTGCGCACAGCACGTACAGCCCCTGCGTGCTCCTCTGCCGAGCAGCTGGAGCGTTGCGGAGGCTCGTGAAGGCGTCGCTGGATGGTAAGATGCATGCGCGCGCTGCGCATGTTCATGTGGAGGACACCGGGGCCCGTTGCAACCGAACCGATTGCAACGGGATCCGGAACCCAACATTGGCACGGCTTGATTGATGTAACTCAGATTGGGGGTCTCCTGTGGTAGCCCCAGCGCTCTGCTACTGAAAACGGGCTCTAGAGCTCCATTTTTGGCCATGGCGGCCTCCGGCAACCCTCTGCCAGCATTAACCGAGCTCCGGTGGGCCGTACGTGCCTCCTGGGCCCCATTTTCGGCCCCTGAGGCTGTCATGGCCAAAACAGGGACCAAGGGGCACACGCAGCCCACCCGAGCTCCGTTTTTGCTGCCAGAGGCCCCGCGGACCGGTCCTTTGCTGTTTCCAGGGGAGCCCCGCGGGCAAATTCTAAGCACCCTGCTGGATCTGGCCCCCGGGCCTTCAGTTTGACACCCCTGGTTTAAATCTTACCAGCAGATAGTCCTCGATTCACGACCACAAGAGGTGGAGACCCTTTGAGAGTTATATGCAACGAAAACTTTGTTTGGATGTATGCCGATCAGTGTCCATGCAAAGTGACAGTAAAGTTATTCTAGGTCTAAGTCTATCCCCGAGTTTGCAACCTCTTTTGCAACGGTTGTTAAGTGAATCCCTGCACATTTTTAGTCACACAATCACACAGTGATTCCGGCAGTTGGGGATCACATGACTCCTGGACACTTCGACCATTGTAAATACATGGCTGAGCACCCAAATTTGGATGACATGGCTGTAGGGATGCTGCAACGGTCGTAAGTGCGAGTATCGGTTAAAAGCTACTGTTTTTAATCGAGGACCGCCTATATCAGGACAATCAAATCTGGAGCTGCAATAATCGAGATTTCTGCTAGATGGCAGAAAAGAGATGCCTAAAAGCCTAACCACTTTGCTGCCCTCTGATGGTCACCAGAGGTGGTGCAGACATTATGTCTTCCCTGTAGGATTAAGGACTCCTTATGAGTAGGGACAATATTGAGATGATTTATTCATTTACTGTATATATTTAAGCAAATTTATATAGCTGCCCAACTCACATAGACGTGATTTCCGAGCGATTTAAAGCATTTTTTTTTTAAAAAAATCCATCATGATTTGGATTCAAACTCCTATCTTCTCAAGCTATTGTTGGAACATGAAATTGTGTTTGGGTCAAATTTATCGAGGCCAACCTGCCACGGAACAACTTGCTGCGGGATAAGAGTTATATTGATATAGAAGAAACAGTGGAACGGAATCATTAAAGAAAGGATGCTAAGGGAGGGATATAATGAAATGTGAATGACAAAAGTCAAAATAACTTTTTAATTGTTTTAAATGACTAAATCGAATTGCTGAATTGTCCCGCAGTGAATCATCCCGTGGCGAATTAGCCATGGTAAATTGGTCATGTCAAGTTGGCCGCAACGAATTGCCCCATTCCGATTGTGTCGTGGTAAAAATGAATGAAACCGTTAAGTCAGTGGTGGGATTCAGCCGGTTCGGACTGGTTTGGGTGAACTGGTTGTTAAATTGCTGGCTGGCCATGCCCATTCCTGCCACTCCCCTTCCAGGAGTCTTCCTGCTCCCCGTTTTGGCTCCCCGGTAAATGCAGGGAAATGGGGCATGGGAGGGTGTGGGGCATCCCCTGCCATGGCCTGTTGTTTGCTCACCGGTGACTTCAGGGAGGCCTACTAGGCCCAAAATGGGGCACAAGAGGGCGCCGCCCCCCCAAGGCCCATTTTTGCTACCAGGGGGTGCAGGAGGCCGGGTGCTGCCTATCACACTCCTGGCCATGCCCACAATGACCATGCCCACCCAGCCGGTCATTAGGGCAGAAGACCGGTTATTAAATTATTTGAATCCCATCCTTGATTTAAGTGCTTAGATGGAGAAAGACGAGAAATATTAGAGAGATCCCACAAGCTCAATAGGGAATGGTATAGGTCTGTGATGGTGAACCTATTACACGCGTGCCACAGGTGGCATGTGGAGCCATTTTTTAGGGCATATGAGGTGTTAGCAATAGCAATAACAGTTAGACTTATATACCGCTTCATAGGGCTTTCAGCCCTCTCTAAGCGGTTTACAGAGTCATCATATTGCCCCCAACGACAATCCGGGTCCTCATTTTACCCACCTCGGAAGGATGGAAGGCTGAGTCATCCCATCCCTACCGGAAGTCCGAAAACGGGCCCATTTCTGGTCTCCAGAGCGCTTCTGGAGCCCAGGGAGGCCATTTTCATCCACCCAGAGGCTCCAGGAAACCCTCGGGAGCCTGAGGAGGGTGAAAATGCGCCCCCTCCATGCCGTGGTGCAGGAGGCCGAGTAGGCCACGCCCACCATGGCCACACCCAGCCAGCAAACCAATTGCTAACATTTTTGAATCCCACCCCCTGGATAGAAATGTACCAAAATACATGGGCATTTACTCCGTTAAAATGCAACAGTTTTCACACGTTCTCAACTTGGCGTAACGTTGAAGGAGGGGAACCTTCAGCAATGGATGGAGAAGACTTATTTTCATGTTCAGGAGGGGATTTTCCTGCTCTGCAGCTCGAGACTGAAAAATTCTGTCCTTCGATTCTTCTCCATTGCAGACAAGCGAGGTTCGGCCAGGCCCAGAAACAACTCTGAATCCATCCGGGGGCCCCCAAATGTGGACAGGAGGCGACAACTTTCCGAATCCCAGGCTGTCACTGTGAGCAGCTCCGATTGCAGGATGAACCTCCGACCTCAAGGAACGCCGAAAGGTAGGACCCATGTAGCACTGTAGGGTTTTTTCCCCCTTTTTCAAAATTGTCCCGCAGCAAGTTGGCCTTGGTGAGTTGGTTGTAGTGAGTTGGCTCTGGCAAGCTGACCTTGGTAAGTTGAATTGTCCCGCAATGAGTTGGCCATGGTCAGTTGGCTGTGGCAAGTTAACCGCGGTGAGTTGGCTGTTGTGAGTTGGCCATGGTGAGTTGAATTGTCCTGCAGTGAGTTGGCCATGGTCAGTTGGCCATGGCAAGTTGACCATGGCGAGTTGACCATGGTGAGCTGACCTAGGTAAATTTAATTGTCCCGCATTGAGTTGACCATGGTAAGTTGGCTGTGGCGAGTTGGCCGTGGTGAGGTGACTGTGGCAAACTGACCTAGGTAAGTTGAATTGTCCCACAGTGTGTTGCCCTTGGTGAGTTGACCTTAGCGAGTCAACTGCGGTGAGTTGGCTAATGTGAGTTGGCCGTGGCAAGACAACCATGGCAAATTGACCATGGTGAGCTGGCCTAGGTAAGTTGAATTGTCCTTTAGTGAGTTGCCTGTGGTGAGTTGACCTTGCCGAGTTAACCATGGTGAGTTGGCTGTGGTGAGTTGATCGTGGTAAATTGAGCGTAGTGAGTTGAGCATGGTGAGTTGAATTGTCCTGCAGTGAGCTGGCCATGGCAAGTTGACCGTGGTGAGCTGACCGTGGTCAGCTGAATTGTCCCGTAGCAAGTTGGTTGTGGTGAGTTGGCCATGATCAGTTGGCCATGATCAGTTGGCCATGATCAGTTGGCCACAACAAGTTGACTATGGTAAGTTGAATTGTCCTGCAGCAAGTTGGTTGTGGTGAGTTGGCTATGATCAGTTGGCCATGATCAGTTGGCCACAACAAGTTGACTATGGTAAGTTGAATTGTCCTGCAGCAAGTAGGTTGTGGTGAGTTGGCTATGATCAGTTGGCCATGATCAGTTGGCCACAACAAGTTGACTATGGTAAGTTGAATTGTCCCACAGCAAGTTGGTTGTGGTGAGTTGGCCATGATCAGTTGGCCACAACAAGTTGACTATGGTAAGTTGAATTGTCCCACAGCAAGTTGGTTGTGGTGAGTTGGCCATGATCAGTTGGCCATGATCAGTTGGCCACAACAAGTTGACTATGGTAAGTTGAATTGTCCCGTAGCAAGTTGGTTGTGGTGAGTTTGCCATGATCAGTTTGCCATGATCAGTTGGCCACAACAAGTTGACTATGGTAAGTTGAATTGTCCCACAGCAAGTTGGTTGTGGTGAGTTGGCCATGATCAGTTGGCCATGATCAGTTGGCCACAGCAAGTTGACTATGGTAAGTTGAATTGTCCTGTAGCAAGTTGGTTGTGGTGAGTTGGCCATGATCAGTTGGCCACAGCAAGTTGACTATGGTAAGTTGAATTGTCCTGTAGCAAGTTGGTTGTGGTGAGTTGGCCATGATCAGTTGGCCACAGCAAGTTGACTATGGTAAGTTGAATTGTCCTGTAGCAAGTTGGTTGTGGTGAGTTGGCCATGATCAGTTGGCCATGATCAGTTGGCCATAGCAAGTTGACTATGGTAAGTTGAATTGTCCTGTAGCAAGTTGGTTGTGGTGAGTTGGCCATGATCAGTTGGCCATGATCAGTTGGCCACAGCAAGTTGACTATGGTAAGTTGAATTGTCCTGTAGCAAGTTGGCTGTGGCAAGTTGACCATGGCGAGCTGTCTACTTCCTTGAAGCTCTCAGTTCACCCTGTAGCAGTCCTTGAAATCCAGGGATTGCTTCCGATAGATGTCCGAGAACCTGACGTTGACTTCAACTGTCTATTAACACCACCGGGCAGTTGAGGAAGAGAGCCAAGAAGGCCTTGGATCCAGGTGGATCAAGGCCTAGTTCCAAGTTTCAGCTCCGCCACCAGAGTCAGCCTGACTCATAAGTTGGACCAAGTCACCTTTCTCAAGAGAGGTGATCCGCTTGCACTTGTCTCTTCATGCCAACTTCGGGGCTTTGGCTGAACTTTATCCTCAGCTGTTGGACTCCTCGTCCTTCTCTGATCTTCCCTCACCCAACCGCCCCCCCCTCCAGGGGTGGGACGCCTTCCACTGTTCTATTCAGCTAATCCAGCATTTTATGCCCTTGGAAAAGCAGCTGTTGCTTGTCTTCACCGCAGAAACGGTCCCTTTCTAGAAAGTTTCTCTCTCCGTCTTGGGGTGCTTTTAAGAAAAGTTGGCTTGGTTTTGTTGGGTTGGAATCCCAAGGCTTCCTATTCCTTCGCTTTAATTTTTTTTAAATTATATATATATTTTATTTTATCTTCCAGTAATAAACATACATAATTTGTGTCCATTGCATTGATTGGGTCAAATCCTTTTTGAACAGCATTAACAGTCATAATACAAATATCATGTGAAATTCTTACCTCCCAACTTCAACAATGTTTATCTCATTTCGTATTTCTTTTACATTTCCCCATTAATTCATTTAAACATAAATAACATTTCTTTGCGGCCCATATTTTCTTTCTTTCTTTTTTAAATTTTTTTTATTTTATTTTATCAATTTCATATATACATTCACAATTATATGATCTCATAACTGTTATTAATAATATGTATTTATAACTATTTTTCCCCACTGTTGACAATATACTTGAAGATTGCTTTTTTATCATCCCATAGATCCATCTTATCTTACAACGGTCCTACTTTTTCTTCCCTCCCTCCCTCTTTCCTTCCCTCGTTTCTTCTCTCCTACTCCCTTTCCTTCCCTCCCTCCTTCCCCTTCCGTCCTTCTCTCCTTCCCTCCTTCCTTCCCTCCTTCCTTCCTTCCCTCCTTTCTTTTCTCCTTCTTTCCTTCCTTTCCCCCTTCCTTTCCTCCTTCCTTCCCCCTTCCTTCTCTCCTACATTCCCTCCTTCCTTCCCTCCTTCCTTCCCTCCTTTCTTCTCTCCTTGCTTCCCTCCTTCCTTCCCTCCTTGCTTCCCTCCCTCCTTCCCTCCCTCCTTCCTACCCCCCTTTCTTCTCTTTCTTCTCTCCTTCCTTCCTTCCTCCTCTCTCCCTTCTCTCCTTCCCCTTCCTCCCCTTTACCCTTCCCCTCTTCTTCCCATTCCTCCCCTCTTTCCTACTCTTACATTCCCTCCCATTCTTCCTCTGCCTTTCCCTTTCTCCTATTCCTCTCCTTTCTCCTCTCCTTCCTATCCTTCCTTCTACTCCTCCCTCCATCCACTCTAACCGTTGTTGTGTTTACATATTCTCCTCCTCAGGGGATGACCTGGTTCTCTTTTTCATATTTTCTATCCCTTCCTGGGTATCGGCCTTCAATATTATGAAAATCACTCATTATTCCACCAGGGCTTCAATGTTCCCAATGTGTGAGATTACTTATAGCGCCAATTATTAACGATATTCAATCCATCATGGGAGGACAATATATTTTAACACACTATTAATATTAATAATACAATTACATTACCTAATCTTAGATTACCATCTACTAAACTGCATTTACTCAGATTATGGTATTTTCCCATTTTATTAATATATTTTCTTATTATCCAATCATCTTTTAATCTTTCTAGAATTCCATCATTTATTGATTTTTTTGGTCAATCTTTTATCTCTCTCCCTTAAGCTCTTTATCTCCTTCGCTTTAATTTTTATGCTGCAAGAAATTTTAGAAAGTGAACCTGTTTTACCAATGGTTAGATAAAAAAACCTGGGAATGAAACTGTTTACCTATGTAGTAATAGAAAGTTATAGTTATTGTTATGAAGTTTCTTTTTCTCCTTGTTATGATATAGAGCACTATTCACATGATATATAAAGGACAATAATGATTTTAATGAATAAGAGTGGGATGATTTGAACACTTTGGTATAATTGCATGTAGTGACCATTTTATATTAGAAAGATATTTGTATATTAAACGGATCAATGATGATGTAAGGAACAATTGATATACACGCGATTTGAAATATTTAACTACTATATGGATTAATAATTAATAATGGAAAACTATTTTTGGAACTCTGGATGATTGGTGACATTATGGTCAATTGAAAATATGAATGTATATTATAAACTAATGGGAATTCTTTGTTCTAATCTCTCTAATCTTCTAATCTCTCTTCCTCTGCTCTGCAATTTTTCCTCTGGCAATCCATTCTTACTCCCACCCCATTCCAAGCGTCTTCATCCCAAATTGTATGGCTAAAAGTCTGTAGAGATTCTCAGTCATCCTGGTTGCCCCAAAGATGCTTTTTTTTTCATATTTTCAATGTTTCACTTCTCAACCAAGAAGCTTCTTCAGTTCTGACTGGATTTGGGGGGGGGGGGATTGAAGGATTTAAATCCCTTGCAGACAGCTGGTCATTCGCATCCTTTGAGAGGGTCATTGAGGCCACTTGGACGCTTATCTTTTAGCTGTACAATTTGGGATGAAGACCCTTGGAATGGGGGGGGGGAAGTAGGGGTGAATTTCCAGAGGGGAAAATTGCAGACTACAGGAACCATTTGCATCACTCAGGTGACCCTGAGGACACAGGTAAACCTCCAGCCGCATCAAGGACCCTCTAAAAAGGATGCAAATGACCAGCTGTCTGCAAGGAGTATCAATCCTTCCATTCCCCGCCATCCAAATCAGAGCTGAAGAAGCTTCTTGGATGAGAAGTGAAACGTCTTCAAAGAAAAACAAAAAAATCCTGGAAAAAGCAGCTTTGGGACAACCCTGACCTGGGTAATTAAGAAATATCGGCAGAGGAAGAATGGGAGGGAATGTAAGAGTAGGAAAGAGGGGAGGAATGGGAAGAAGAGGGGAAGGGTAAAGGGGAGGAAGGGGAAGGAGAGAAGGGAAAGGAGAGGAGGAAGGAAGGAAGGAGAGAAGAAAGAGAAGAAAGGGGGGTAGGAAGGAGGGAGGGAAGTAAAGAGGGAAGGAAGGAGGGAAGGAAGGAGAGAAGAAAGGAGGGAAGGAAGGAGGGAAGGAAGGAGAGAAGGAGAGAAGGAAGGAGGGAAGGAAGGAGAGAATGTAGGAGAGAAGGAAGGGGGGAAGAAAGGAGGAAAGGAAGGGGGAAAGGAAGGGGGAAAGGAAGGAGAGAAAGAGAAAGAGAAAAGAAAGGAGGGAAGGAAGGAGAGAAGGAGGGAAGGGGAAGGAGGGAGGGAAGGAAGGGGAGTAGGAGAGAAGAAACGAGGGAAGGAAAGAGGGAGGGAGGGAAGAAGAAGTAGGACCGTTGTAAGATAAGATGGATCTATGGGATGGTAAGAAAGCAATCTTCAAGTATATTGTCAACAGTAGGGAAAAATTGTTATAAATACATATTATGAATAACAGTTATGAGATCATATAATTGTGAATGTATATATGAAATTGATAAAATTAAAATAATTTTTTAAAAAAGAAATCTCTACAGACTTTTAGCTTCTTCTGAAATCGCGAGGACAGCCGAATTGCATTCTTAAGCTTTGTAAAGTCGTGACCTTGCATTCTTCTAAACCAGTGTTTCTCAACCTTGGCAACTTGAAGATGTCCGGACTTCAACTCCCAGAATTCCCCAGCCAGCGAATGCTGGCTGGGGAATTCTGGGAGTTGAAGTCCGGACATCTTCAAGTTGCCAAGGTTGAGAAACACTATTCTAAATGAATAGGCCATTGACGGTGACTTTCCTTTCAGGAGGCTCCTACGCGGCTCCCTTGACTCCAGGAGAGAGGAAGAACTGGAACAAAGGAACCCGCGGCCGAAAGAAAATATTTGAGGCTTACATGTCAAAGGAAGACGTGTCGGACGGCCTGAAGAGAAAGACGCTGATCCAGGTGAGGGAAATGTTTGTGCGCAAAATAAAAAAAAAAGCTTTGTTGTTAGTTGCAAAATTGTGTCTGACCCATTGCGACCCCCATGGACGACTTTCCTCTAGCCCTTCCTGTCCTCCACCATCCTCTGGAGTCCATGTAAGCTCACGCTGATTGCTTCGGTGACTCCATCCTGCCACCTCCTTCTCTGTCGTCCTTCTTCCTCTATTGCCTTCCATCTTTCCCAACATTGGGCTCTTCTCCAGGGAGTCCTTCCTTCTCATTATATATATATATATATGTTTTTATTTGTTATAAATATAACAAAGGCAACAGTAAAAATATTGGGTTTCTGTCGTGATGGACTCTTGTGACGAGCCGATTGACAGATGTTGGAAGCAGTTAGCTTCCTCCCATAATTGGGGCTTACCAGGGGTTGTGACACTAATATAGATAGATAGATAGATAGATAGATAGATAGATAGATAGATAGGGAGGGAGGGAGGGAGGGAGGGAGGGAGGGAGAGAGAGAGAGAGAGAGAGAGAGAGAGAGAGAGAGTGAGAGAGTGAGAGAGTGTTGTTGTGAGTTGCGAAGTCGTGTCCGACCCTTCATGACCCCCTGGACAATGTTCCTCTAATCCTTGCTGTCCTCTACCATCCTCTGGAGTCCATTTAAGCTCACACCGACTGCTTCGGTGACTCCATCCAGCCACCTCCTTCTCTGCCGTCCCCTTCTTCTTCTTTTGCCCTCCATCGTTCCCAGCATGAGGCTCTTCTCCAGGGAGTCCTTCCTTCTCATTAGGTGGCCAAAGTCTTTGAGTTTCCTCTTCAGGATCTGGCCTTCTAAGGAGCAGTCAGGGTGGATCTCCTCCAGGACTGACCGGTTGGATGGCCTTGCAGTCCAAGGGACTCAATGCAGGAGTCTTCTCCAGCACCAGAGTTCAGAGGCCTCCATTCTTTGGTGCTCAGCCTTCCTCATGGTCCAACTTTCACAGCCATCCATTGCAAGGGGAAACCACAGCCTTGGCTATGCGCACTTTTGTTGGCAGGGTGATGTCTGTGCTTTTTAGTCTGCTGTCTAGTATGAGGTACAAAACCAAAACCAAAAATCTTCTTTAAAGCTGGTCCAGAAACCCTGAACTGGCAGATGGTGAAAGTAAGTTGGAATCTAATATTTAGAATTAATCCCTCAACGAAGATGTTTATGTATTTATTGTACCGTATCTATGCAGGCAGTCCTCGACTTAAGAACACAAGTTGAGCTCCAAAATGATACATTGTTAAGTGAGACAATGGTCAAGTGAGTTTTGCTTCATTTTACAACCTTTCTTGCCCTTGGCTTCAGTGAACCATGGAGGTTGTTAAGTGAGGAACACGGTGTCAGAGTTCCAAATAGCATCCAAAAGTAAATCAGAGGCAAAGTATTGCTCAAAGTTCTGAGTTATTAAGAGAGTTGGCACATCTGGGAAAACCCGAATCTGAAAGTTTCCCAGTTTTCCCCACCCAGTTGAAAGTTCAAGATCTGGCCCCCACACCCACAAGTCCATCACATGGTCCAATCATCCACTGCCATGCTGGCAGGTCCACCCATCTAGTTCCGGTCAGGTGCAGAGGTGCAGAGACAAAGGATGACCTTGGTTTTCTAGAAAGAATGTTGTTATGGCTACATAGCATCTAACTCCGTACAATCTCCCCTCCCATTTTCACACCATAGAAAAGGCATAGTAGAATAATAGAAAGTGTGGCAGGCCAAAGATCCAACAGAAAAGATGGCTGCAGGCCTGACACACGGTTGTTAAGTGATTCTGGCTTCCCCGTTGACTTTGCTTGTCAAAAGGTCGCAAAAGGGGATCACGCAACCCTGGGACACTGCGACCGTCGTAAGTATGAACCAGTGGCAAAGGGTCTGAATTTTTTTTTTAATAAATTTTTTAAAATTTATTTTCCAAACAAACATACAACTCTTCCTTCTTTTTTTTTCCTTCTTTACATATTGTAGAAAGTGTGTCAGCTGGTTACAAAAGGCTTTTGTGCATCTCTTCCACCGTCATCAAATATAATTCATATTAATTCAAATATCAACTCAAATATTTACTATATTAACATCATCATACCTCCACTTTTATTTGACTATAGTTATTTAAACATCCTTCATCCTTAAATATACCAAGATTCAATACATAACCACATGCTGGCATTTCATTTACTTATTTGTAAAATCCTCCATTAACATCAAATCCTCATATCCTGTTTTAGCTAAACATCCATAATATTTAATACCAAAATTTTCTAATCCTCCATGTATATAATTTATTATCATTATCTTTTCTTTATTTAACTATATCCTATATCATAACATTTCCCCCCTATTAGTTAAAACTTAACTGTATCTAGTTTTGTTTTTTTATTATAATTATTATTGTTATTAATAATCTTTATATATAGTCCAAAAATATTTCTAACCTTCCCTTCTCATATCCAATTATTACTTATCATAACAGCTCAACATTGTATACATTACTATCATTATCAATTTTTATTTAACTGTACCTATTACCACTGGATTTAACTAGGTTTAGCTAATTTTGAATTATACTCTTCCATCTATCAACCTGTATCTCTCCAATAACAAAACAATCTTATATCTACTGCCATTTGTGGATCCAATTCTCCAAACATCATTTTAAACAAGCTTGTACGAAATGATCTTTGCACTCAAAGGGTCTGAATTTTGATCACATGCTCATGGGGATGCGACAAAGCTTGTAAGCGTGAGAAATGTTCATCAGGCACTTTTTTCGGTGCCCTTTTAACTTTGAACAGTCACTAAATGAATTCTTGCAAGTTGGGGAGTGCCTGTACTTATTGAGGGAGATTCTTCAATAGGATACACCCAATTGAAACAATTTCACAAAAGGCAAAAAAAACCCTTTTATCTTAAAAATCCGCTGAAATTTAAAGGTGCCGGCTCAAAAGCCAGGAGACCGATCACTCAAGGAACGGTTGTAAGTCGAGGACCAACTGAACACAGCTGTTGTGTTGTGTTTTTAACTCAGCCTGAACGTGCCCAGATCCTTCAGCCTCCAACGGTGTCTCTCTCCCTGTTCTGGGAGGGAAGCGGTAGCCGTTGCCCCTTTTCCTGACAAATCTAGCGGTCATTTGTGTGTGTGTGAAGGATTGCAAAGTGGTGGGTGACATCATGAGATTCTGGGGAGAGAGAGAGAGAGAGAGCCCTGGCCCTCGACGCACCATGTGCCAACAGTTGTTCCCTGCAGATGGGGAGGATGGCTAGCTCCAGATATGACATCACAGCGTGAAAATGGGTAAATAGGATTATAAGTCCCATCTGCTTTTGAAGACAGGAGATCAATCCTGTCTGTCTCTCTGTTTCTATCTCTCCCTCTTTCTCTCTCTCTCTCTGTCTCTCCCTCCTTCCTTCTCTCTCTCATCCCTCTCTCCCTCCCTCTCTCTCTCTGGTCCGCAGAAAAATTATCTGCATTTTTTACATTGCACTCAATCAGGGGTCCTCAAACTACGGCCCCTGGGATGGATACATGCAATGAACACTTGTGTGGCTGCAGAGAGTCTCCCCCTTTGGGGTCTTTTTGTGGGGGTTGGAGGGGGGCAGAAATTCCCACTTGGGGTCTGTTTCGGTCTCCTGGTGGGGGGCTTTGGGCGAAGGCTGGAGAGAAGCACCGCTGGTGGAGAAGAGCCGGAGGGCCTCGTTCCAGTGGGGCTGCATCATGGCCTGGAACTGGCTGACCATCTCAGCCCGCTGAGCCTCCAGGTGTTGGCACCTGGCCTTGCACTCCCGCAGGTCTTCCCTCTGCTTGGAAAGCTCATGCTCCTAGTCCTCAGTGAGGTGCTTCTGCTGAGCCTCCTTCTCAGTCAGATCCAGTTTGAACTAACTCTTTCTCCTGGTGACTGCTTAGCTCCAGCAACTCCTTCCTGTTGGGGCCCTAAGGAGCCCGGGCGGGCAGGCGAGGAGGGGAGGGGTGAGCAGAGGCCCTCAACATAAATGACATCGAGTTGGCCACGCCCCCAGTCACATGACCACCTAGCCACGCCCGCTCAGCCGGTCATTAGGCAGATCCTATTACTGGTCTGCAGGATTTAAAATTATGAATTTAGTGAACCCTGAGGTCCGAAAAGTTGGTGACCCCTTAAAGCGACTTCTTTGCTGAAATCTAATTTCAATGTTTCTCTCTTTTCCCCCCCCTCTCTCTTCAGGGACCCCTAAGGATAAACCCCAAGAAATACCACGATGCCTTCGTCCCTTCCCCCGTAAGTAATCCTGTAAAGTTCAGCGATTGGTGGTCTCACATGGGTTCAATGTCCCTCTGCCTCTGGATTGATGGAGGAAGAAGAGATGATCTGGATCTTCTTGGGGTATTTTCCCCCCTTGAAAAAAAACGTTTCCTTCCTTCATCCAAGAAGCTTCTTCAGTTCTTCTGAAGCAGCTTCTGAACCGAAGAGGCTTCTTAGAATTAGAATACTTTCTTTGGCCAAATGTGATTGGACCCAAGGCAGTCGTAGAATGGATCCCCCTTGATCAAAAACGTCCACGAAAAAGAACCCGAAACAAGATGGATGGATGACATGTGGGCCCAGTTGGCAAAAGAAAGCTCACAACCGCAAGGGTTGGAAACCAGCAGGTCTTCATCATGCGGTGGAAGAAAGAGAAGGAGAAGAGGAAGAGGTGGAGGAAGAGGAGGAGGAGGAAAGAAGGAGGAAGTGGAGATGGACAAGAGGAGGAGGAAGGAGGAGGGGGAGGAGGAGAAGGAGAAATGGAGGAAGAGGAGGAAAAGAAAGAGAGGAGGAGGAAGGAGGAAGAGAAAAGGAATGGAGAAGGAGAAGGAGGAGAAGAAGGACAAGATGAAGAGGAGGAAGAGAAAGACAGGAATAGGAAGGAGGAGGAGAAGGGGAAGAGGAGGAGAAGGAAAGGAGAAGGAAGGAGGAAGAGAAAAGGAAAGAAGGAGGAGGAAAAGGAAAAGAGGAGGAGAAGAAGGACAAGATGAAGAGGAGGAAGAGAAAAAGAGGAATAGGAAGGAGGAGGAGAAGGGGAAGGGGAAGAGGAGGAGAAGGAAAAGAGGAGGAGGAAGGAGGAAGAGAAAAGGAGAGGAGGAGGAGGAAAAGGAAAAGAGGAGGAGAAGAAGGACAAGATGAAGAGGAGGAAGAGAAAGAGAGGAAGAGGAAGGAAGAGGAGAAGGGGAAGGGGAAGAGGAGGAGAAGGAAAAGAGGAGAAGGAAGGAGGAAGAGAAAAGGAAAGAAGGAGGAGGAAAAGGAGAAGAAGGACAAGATGAAGAGGAGGAAGAGAAAAAGAGGAATAGGAAGGAGGAGGAGAAGGGGAAGGGGAAGAGGAGGAGAAGGAAAAGAGGAGGAGGAGGAGAAGGTGAAGATGAAGAGAAGGAGAAGAAGAAGAGATGGAGGAAGAGGAGGAGGAGAAAGAGGGGAGGAGGAAGGGGAAGAGGAAGAGGAGGAGAAAGAAAGGAAGAGGAGGAGGAGGAGAAAGAGAGGAGGAGGAAGGAGAAGGGGAAGAGGAAGAGGAGGAGAAAGAAAGGAGGAGGAGGAGGAGGGGAAGAAGAAGAAGAAGAAGAAGAAGAAGAAGAAGAAATAATTATAATAATACCCTCAAGGAATTTGCCTCTGGTGCAAAAGCTCTTAGTGTACATTCAAAACAACAGATTAGTAATAATAACAATCACGATGGCATTAGGAGAAGGAAGTGGAAAGGATGAGAAGGATAACAGTGATACAGCCATGCGAGGTGGGTAAACACACTTAGACATACAACAATATTATGAGGATTAGGTGTTCAGAATAAACCACTCTCTTTGTGTCTGGTTGTTTTGGCATGGAGTTCCCTGGAGCACCATCCCGAGGAGACGAGTCGGACCAGGACTTTATGTCCGGGATGTGAGGGGCTCCGTAGCTATTTCCTCAACCCTCCTTCTGACCCCCCCACAATCTACAGGTCCTCTGGGGGGGAGGCAGGCTGGTTGCACTCGAAGAAGCTGCTTGAATAATGAGGGGAAACTTTTTTTTCCCCAGGAAAAATAATCCCAGAAATTCCGGCTGCTTTTTGGAGAAGCACCTGGAGGAGCCATGTGGCCATACCTGAGGGGCTGCCCCAGAGAAGAAGGGGTGGGGTGGGAGGTTTCATCCGATTTTCCAAAGCACCGAAAAGGTTGAGAAACGCTGCTATGCTGGGAATGAAGGGCCTCCTTAAGCAGCTTTTATCCTTTCGCTGAACTGTGACTCAGGCACTTCACTTCTGAAAGTCGCCAGGTTGAGAAAATACTTTGCTAGAGGAGTTTGCTGACCTGGGAACATCAGACGCAGGAGCCTAGCATGTCATGTTAATCATGGGGGCAAAATAACTTCTTTGAGTTTAGAATAACCGAGTTGGAAGGGACCTTAGAGGTCGTCTAGTCCAACCCCCTGCTCAAACACGAGACCCTCTTCCAGCGATGGCGAACCTTTTTTGGCTCGCCTGCCATAAGCAGGGAGAGCATGTGGGGGGGGTCGTGCGTGGGTGTGCACCCTTCTTTCGCCCTCCCCAGGCTCCAGAGGCTTTATAGGAGCCCGGGGAGGGCGAAAACAGCCTCCCCCCCCCCGGAGGCCCTTCGGAGGCTTCAGGAGCTTTCTGAAGCGCAAAAAAAAATGGAAATTCGGGAACGGACTTCCGGTTTGCTTGTAGGGCTGGTTTAATCCCTCCGGAGCCTTCGGGGACCTTCAGGAGTCTTCCCTAAAGGCTCCGGAGGACTAAAAATGACCTTACGAGCAAACTGGAATTTTGGTTTGTCTGTTAGGCCATTTTTAGTCCTCTGGAGCCTTCAGGGAAGTCTCCGGAAGGCCCCTGAAGGTTCTGGAGGGCTTAAACTGGCCCTACAAGCAAACTGGAATTCTGGTTTGTCTGTTGGGCCATTTTTAGTCCTCCAGAGCCTTCAGGGAAGTCTCCGGAAGGCCCCTGAAGGCTCCAGAGGACTTAAACCAGCCCTACGAGCAAGCCGGAAGTCCATTCCTGAACTTCCTGTTTGCCCGTAGGGCTGTTTTTTTGCGCTCCGGAGGCTTCAGGGAAGCTCCTGAAGCTTCCGGAGGGCCTCTGGGGGAGGGGGGAGGCTGTTTTCGCCCTCCCCAGGCTCCTATAAAGCCTCTGGAGCTTGGGGAGGGCGAAAAATGGCCTCAAAAAACCCCCCTAAAGTCAGCTGGCCAGTGCATGCATGCACGCTGGCCAGGTGACAGGGAAATGCCTTGCGTGCCCTGATCAATGACTCCGCGTGTCACAAGTTCGCCATCCCGGCCCTATACCATTTCAGACAAATTGCTGTCCGGTCTCTTCTTAGTAACTCCAGTGTTGGAGCACCCACAACTTCTGGTGGCAGGCTGTTCCTTCCATCCATCCATCCACCCATCCATTCTTCTGCCTGCCATGTATCATATTTACCTATGTCAGAATCGTATCAGGAGGTCTTCTAGTCCAACTCTAGTAGGAGACCCTATACCATTTCAGACAAATGGCTGTACAATTTCATCGTAAAAACCTCCAGTTTGGGAACACCCAGGACTTCTCTTCCATCCAGAATCACAGAATCTCAGGAAGATACTTTGGAAGTCTTCTAGTCGAACCCCCTGCTCAAGCAGGAGCCCCTCTACAATGTCAGACAAATGGCTGTCCAATCTCTTCCCTTCCAGCTCTATTCTGATAGATAGATAGATAGATAGATAGATAGATAGATAGATAGATAGATAGATAGATAGATAGATAGAGATAGAGAGATAGAGATAGATGATATAGATATATAGATAGATAGATAGATAGATAGATAGATAGATAGATAGATAGATATAGATATATAGATATATAGATAGATAGAGATAGAGAGATAGAGAGATAGAGATAGAGATAGAAATAGAGATAGATAGATAGATAGATAGATAGATAGAGATAGAGAGATAGAGATAGATGATATAGATAGATAGATAGATAGATAGATAGAGATAGATAGATAGATAGATA